>NW_024467335.1:0-153710 GCF_000600275.1 Aspergillus ruber CBS 135680 | reverse complement strand
CTCATGAGGGGGGTGTATCAGTGGGAGAGGCTCAGGAGGTATTTCAGCAGGTTGAGCAGCCAAATCAGGCAGTTGGACCAGTTCTAAACCAGGCAGTTCCGCCAGTTCAATCGCAGCCAGAACCACCAAGGCGCAGATTACCGACATGTGGAAAATGCAGAAATATAGGGCATAGATCTAATGCCTGTCCAGAGAGATAATATAGTCAATATTACTGCGTTGTGGTTGATAAATATGCCAATAAAGTAGATGGTAGATGGATGGGTGGCTCGGGAATTACATTAATGTGATTAACCCCTATGTTAAGGCAATCACCAAGGTACTAGAACAAGCTAATGCCATGCCGTCCTCTCCGGGCCTGAACCCGAAGGCGATGCAATACTGACTTCCTAAAGCGGTAGTACTTCTACTTCCTCGGAAGAAATCATGTATGATTGTGTAATTTTACGATACACAAATTCAGACCCACAATCCGAAATCCTCGGCATGCCGTTGCCGTGCACTTGCTCCGCTAGCGGGCAGCGATTAACATGGCCATACTGATGAACTTTTACTGCTGAGCATAATAAAATCTTTAAGTGGCAATTTAGCATTCCCTACCTATACTCCGTAGAATTATTTTTCTTTGGCTGTTGGAATACGTATATCTAACAACAGTGACTGCCGAAGTAATCCCGAAGCCCGGCCCTAAATATCCTGACTCGAGCTATGATACAATTATGGAGGTCGAAACATCTAGATTACCTGTAGTCTCACGCCATAATCTTTACTATTCGGCCCGCGGACCGCAGCGGATATAGATGTTTTTGTCCGTTCCGTGTATATAAAAGTAGGGTTACTTATTATCCAAAGCAGCCAGATATTTTTCTTTTGATACAATCAGATTTTATATTTTTTTTATACATCAGAGACAATACAAATGGCATCCCATACAGTAATTCCCGGTGACGAAATCTACGGCCCGGGCTCGTATATCGACAAAGAGCCCATCCCCGTCCCCCAAGACACCCGTCGCGTCTTCGAATACCTAGCCAAAACCACCCCTGGCTTCACCCAAAATCAGCGGCACTGGGACAATGTCACCTTCAACGGCCGTCCAGAGCCCTCAATCCCAGGGCCCATCAAAGCACCCGTGGTAGCAGCTGCGCTGCACGCGATGTGTGGTGTCGTTGCGAATGAGATTGTCGAAGACCGTGACGGGCAAGAGCAATCTCGTGAGCAGGCACAGGTGTCTGTGAACACGGACCACGCAGCAATCTGGATGGGGAGTATATTTACGCCGTACATCAACGGGACAGATGTACATGACTTATTCAAGGCGAAAAAGTTGGGTGCTTTGTTTAAAAAGGATCTTGAGCATGGATGGATGGGTAATTTCATGAACCTGCGCACCACTGCGATTTATAAGACTGCTACGCCTGGTGTGTGGTACCAGCTTCATGGGTCGCTGGATGCACCACCTGTCCTGCGCTCGATGGGCATGGATCCGGACTATCCAGCCAAGACCCCACAGGAGGCATACGAGTACATCGCTTCGCATGTTGAGAAATGGACCGCTGACGAGCTGGAGATGCACAATGTGCGGAACGGCTTCTGCGGTGAAATATGCTACACGCCTGATGGCTGGCGCAAGACAGAAATGGGCAAGCGGCTCGCTGAACACCCGCTCGTTAACTACAAGCGTCAGTCGCATGCTATCCCGACACCTCCTACACCACTACCCCCCCGTATCAGATCAAGTGACCGTCGCCCACTTGCCGGTGTCAAGGTCGTGGAACTCGTCCGCATCATCGCCGGTCCCGTCATTGGAAACACACTCGCAGCCTTTGGCGCGGACGTAATCCGCGTCGGATACAGCAAGCTCCGTGATCTGAACGTGCTGCAGCTCTCTCTGAACACAGGGAAACGCACCATCGAACTCAACCTTAACAGCCCCGAGGATAAGCAGCGTCTCCACGACCTCCTCCAAGACGCCGACGTCTTCGTGCAGGGTTTCCGTCCCAATACCATCGCCCGCAAGGGCTTCGGTCTCAACGATCTGCTCTCTCTCGCCGGCGCTCGCGGCAAGGGCATCGTCTACGTCGAAGAAAACGCTTTCGGGCCTGACGGCATCTATCACGAACGCCCTGGATGGCAGCAGATTGGTGACGCCGCATCGGGATCTTCGTATGTCACTGGCCGTTCTCTGGGACACACGGATGGGACCAGCGTGCTGCCGCCCTTGCCAATTTCTGACATGACAACCGGTCTGCTCGGTGCGCTGGGCGCCATGCTTGCTATCCGTGATCGCGCGCGCACCGGCGGCTCCTACCACGTGCTTAGCTCGCTTGTTGCTGCTGATGAAATCGCCCTCAGGCCTGAAATCGGCCTGTACAGTCCTGAAGTTGTGACTAAGAACGTTGAGACGTTCAAATGGGGAACTATGGAACCTTCGCAGTATGTTACCGAGGTACTAGACGTGGTTATGGATGGGTGGAAGAGGGTGTTCCCGGAGCATCTGACGCCTGGGACAAAGGAGTCGTTTATGGTGGGCTCTGAGAAGAGTGCGTGGGGGAAGATGGAGTTGTTGAAGCCGGTTGTGAGAATTGGGGATGAGAGTGTTAACCCAAGGTGGGAGACGCCTACGGTGCCGAGTTGTGGAGAGGATAGGGGTATCACTTGGCTGTAATTCTGCAAGTATATAACTGTTGTAATGTTTGCTGTGAAAGCCTTGGGATGTACAATAACAGATGATTTAATAGCACGCCAGTCTTTCTTGCTTTTGTCCAGATTTACCATCTCACCACTTTTCGTAAGCCATAAAATACAGGGCTAATTTCTTCTTTCTAGTAATAAGATCAAATAGTTGTGCTGCACCCCAACCACCCTCTGCCGATATGCCTTGCGCCGACTTCCCGGTATCCTCGTCTGCTCCAATACGCACTAGCAAGTTCACGAGTTCCCTGAACCCATGTGGTGATTTTCTCGGGCATGTATCTGCCGTCTTGGCTTTTGGATCTCTCATCCCGGAAACGGTTGATGAGTGATGATTCGACTTCAGCAGCAAGCTGCAGAGCCTCGCCTTACGTATTTTGTGTTATCTTGGATGACTATATTGTATATTTCCCAGTCATGGATCGAGGATCAATGTGAACTGTCATTCTTGATGATGCTTTGATCGCCTTCCGACCCAAAATATTCCTCGTATGTGTATTATCTTCAGCAATGAATAAAACACAACACAAAGCGTGAGGGTCAAACTCATCAACGACATCTTGTGGCGCCTGGGAGCGGTTGTTATTCCTGTGTGCTAGTTGTAGGAACCCCTTCCGGTGAAAGATGAAGGTGCTGTTAATCATGGACTAAAGAGGTTGCAAAAATGGGGAGTCTTTGTAGTTACTATGCTGTGAACACCTTGAACTCGTTCTGCGGATCGGCGGATGGAACGGACATGGCTGTTTTAAGTTTTATAGGAAAGTGTAGGACTGAGTTGAGTGACTGCTGATAACCTGGGCTTCTTAAAACTCGGTTGGACAATATGAGTCAAATGTTGTGGGAGGGCGCGAGCCAGGGTGAGTAACTACATCACTAGTGTATTTCACAGTAAAGGTAATTATTCTAGGGCTCAATTACAGTAAATAACCCGTATCACGTGGCCGAGAAACCCTTTAGACTAATGTAATCTTCATTGAACATAAATCATAATAGTTCACTTTTCTAACATTAACTGTCAAACAATAAGAGAGAAAAATCATTCGGCAATATTAACAAACTGGAAGGTCGGCTGCCCAGGCACCGCGTTCTCAGCTGAAATCCCCTCCCTCTTCTCACCAGTACCAACAACCTCGCCACTCTTACCACCCTCATCAACAGCGACAATCTCAATCTCCTTGGCACCAGTAATTCGCTGCAAGTTGCCAATCATCTCAGTCAGAACAGCGAACTCGTCAAACGGCAGCTTCCGCTCAAAGACGGCATCAGGCTGCTCGCGGCTCGTGACCAGACGCTTCTTGAGCGTCTGCACGAATGGCATGGCCTTCTTCATCTCGCCTAGCTTGCCGACCTTAGCGTTGAGTTCCTTGTCGTTGATCGAGATGCTGACGGCGTCGAAGGCTTCACGAACAAGGTCGATGTACTTCTCCTGCCAGTCGGGGTACTTCTTCGCGGCGAAAATGGTGATCTTTTTAGGCTTGCGGGGGTCGAAGCTCGAGCCCTTGCCCTTGGAGAGCTTCTTGGCAAGAGTGGCCTCCGAGGAAGTGATATTCGAGGAGGTGCTGCGGACATAATTGGTGGCAGCTGTGAGCTCGGGAGAGGGCTCGGGGGCTTCAGGGAAGCGGGCGAAATGTATGGATTCAGGCTTCTTGAGGATCCCGAGCCAGATGTGTTCGGCCCAGTGGGGGGCGATAGGGGAGAGCAGGAGAGCCTGGAGCTCGAAGTAGCGGAAGACCATATCACGGTGCAATCCGATACCGGCATTGGTGGCTGCTTCACGGTAGGTGTCACGGGCGTGAGTCAGGTCATAAAGACCGCTCTTCAGGGCGAGCTTGAAGTTGGTGCTGAACATGAGTTAGTAAAGTGTGGGTGTAAAAGCTGAACTGTCGCAACTTACTCAGAGTAGTGCTGTCTGGTCTCACGGACAAGGCTGTTAAGCTCGTTGTCAAACACCTTGTCGAAGAAGGTGTCAGCAGGACCAGTACGCAAGGACTGGTCTTTAGCAGTCTCCTCAATCCAGTCCTTGAGAGTGTATAATCTCAGGATGTTGCTGTTGGCAACAGTCTCCTCGAAGTTAGCATCTTCGATACCGTCACCAGCATCAGCGAATGCAATACGAGTAGCATCAGCACCGAACTTGTCAACAGCATCCCGCAAGGTAAGGAAATTGCCGGTACTCTTACTCATCTTGTCGCCGTTCAGGAGCAAGTGGCCGTTGGCACGGACACCACGTGGCCAGTACTCCGAGGGGAAAAGGGCAAGGTGGATGTAGAGGAAGAAGGTCAAGTGGTTCTGAATCAGGTCCTTGCCCGAGATTCTGACGTCAAGAGGGTAGAAGTATTCGAATTCTCTACGCATGGCCTGCAGAGACTCGTTGCTGATTCCACTCTTGGAGACGAGCTCGTCGTTGAGCTCGCGTCTGGTGAAGATGTAGTCCCAGACCTCGTCAGTCATCTGCTCGGGCTTCAGGTCCAAGAGACCAGGCTGAGATCCGTAGCGGTCACCGTGCAGCAAGTGTGCGATGGTGTAGTATGCCATGTAGACAGTACTGTCACTCAAACTCTCAACAAGGAACTGAGGGTCCCAGGGGAGCTTGGAGCCCAGACCGTAGGTTCTGGCACATGCCCAGCGGTTGAGCCAAGAAAGGTTCTTTTCAAAACCGTTCTTGGTCTCGTTAGAGTAGGTGTTGAGAGTGTTGACAACGTGGTTAAGAGTGTCTTGCTGCCACTGAGCATCATTCTCGCCGTAGTTCAGGAACCATTGGCCGAGGTAGGCAACGACACAGTCGTCACCACTGCGGCTGGTGACCTTGCCCATAGGGTCGGCGAAGGGGATAGCATCACCGCTCTTGTAGAGGGACTGGCGGATCTTGTCCTTGACGCTGCTGACAGGCTCGCCCTTGTACTCACCGACCAGCATGGTACCCTTGTAAAATGCCTCACCGTAAGCCAGCTCCTTGGCCTTGGCGAGCTGGTTGACATCCTTGGGCGAGTTGATCTTGAGCTGCTTCACCAGAGTAGGAGCAGTCAGGTTACCGTAGTTGGGGGTATCAATAAGAGGGTGGATCTCGAGCTCCGCCCACTCCTTCTTGATTCCGTAGAATTCGGGCTTCTTGGCTAGGTCCATCAGGGTAGCATAGTCGTCAGGGCTGTCCGAGGGAACCGAAGTGACAACACCAGTACCCTTGGAAGCGGAGACACTATCCATGGGGAGGATGCGCACACCCTCAGTATGGAGCGAAAGAGGGGCGTTAACCAGGGTACCAACGAAGGCAGATCCAGGAGCTTCGACAACGAGCGGCAGCTGGTCCTGAGACTTGAGGAAGTTCTCACTGTCGACGAAGTGACCCTGGAAAGCCATGTTCCAGGCAGCCCGCTTGGTCACAACGAAGTATTCCTTCTCGCTGACCTTGTACAGACCGTAGTTGATCTTAGGGCCGACAAAGCAGCAAGTCTGACCGTACATGGTCTCAGGGCGCAGGGTAGCGGGGACGAAGTAAACCTTGGCGTCGTCCTCGATCTTGCCCTTGACAAGCTCAGCAACTTCCGGTGCCCACTCCTTAACCCGCAGCTTCATGGCAGTATATTCCTGAGGGCCGATACCCTCACCCTCAGTCCGGTCGTGGTCCATGCAGGGCTGGCCGTCTTTGGGAGAGTAAATGGTGTAACGGCTACCGTACATAATCTTGCCCAGCTCGTGAAGGCGATTCATCTGCCAGCGCACAAAAGCGTCGTAATAAGGGTTCGCGTCAGTAGTGACGAATTGTCTCCGCCAGTCAATGCGCGCACCCAAACTGTCAAGATCCCGAATAGCCAGCGGGGGGAAGTGCTGAAGCCAGTGGTCCGCATCAGCGAACTTGTGGATTTCCTCAATCGGAAGACCGATTGCCAACATAATCTGGAACTGGTATTTCATCTTCACAGTCTTGGCGGCGGCCTTGCTCTTCTTCCCGGAGAACTTCTCCTGCTCAGCCTTAACCTCCTGCGTGGGGGCAGCAGTCTCCTCCACCTGCTCACTCTCCTCCTTATAGCCCTCGAAATTCTGTCCAAACTTCTGGACCTCGTCGCGCAGCTTATCCGCACAGGCCTTGATGGGCATACCGGTGCAGTGGAAACCGAGGGGAAAGAGGGCCCGCTTGCCCTCCATACGGGCAAAACCGGTCATGAACTCGACCTTACTGGCAGTGAAACTGTGGCCGGCGTGCAGCGTACCGTTCATGTAGGGGTAGGCCATGGTTCCGAAGAACTTGGGGTACTTCTCACGGAGCTCGGCCGCGGTCATCGAGCCCGCGGGGACCTCAGAGAGGGAGGGGGCGTTGACCTCGAAGACCTTATCGTTCTTCCATTGTGCCTGGTACTTCTTCTCGAGTTCAATGAGGGCGTCTCTCCGTTGGGTCTGTCAACAAAACAGCAAATTAGTCACATATCCTTTCTTCGAGACGAGGGGGAGGGGCAAGCGGTCGAACATTTTCGAGCTTCAAAGTGTTCTTGCTGCTGTTGCCCGGATCGAGCGCAGCTGCAGATGCCGCGGCGGCTGCCATGGCTCAAATGCAATTCGTTTGTTTGGAAAAAAAAGGGGAGCCGTGAAGGCGAAGTGGATTGCGAGAGAATCGAAAATCTATCTCCCGCGGGGTCTTATCCAAAGCGAAAACGGCATTTCACGGCACGTGACATCTGCAAAGTTGAATTACTATACTAGCAAACATGACTCTTTTACATTCAAAGTAACACAATATAAAAATAGACACACGAAGCCTTATCAAGATAGAAAATACAGCCATATACCTTGTAGAATGCCAGTAAATCCTCATCGGATCGAACTCAGGTCACGTGCTATATTATTCAATTGGCTTCCGCCGAACAACCAAAAATCGACGTCCAGATCCGCGAGCCAGCACCACAAGACCCGGTCTCGCATCGATATCCTGGCTGGATTTCAACACGATAGTCTGTCTTTCACACATTTAATAAATTCCTTATATCGATTGGTTTTGAAGAGAGCCGTGCGCCCTGAGCCGCAATCATGGTGAACCTTTTCAAGCGGATGCGGAAGCTGAGATCAGTATGTTATGAATTGAATTCCTGTACAAGTATTGATATGGCATTGAGGACAATCGTTAACCGGAGTGAATCTTATAGAGAGTAAATACCATCCCATTCCGTCCTCATATGCCTCATTGACTACCTCGTTATCCATCCAAATCTCCGATTCCAGGCTGCGAAACACATGCACATACACAGCACCTCGAACATACACTAATACTAAGAACAGATCCTCGATGTCACCGTCGGCACCGGTGCCGCAATCCTCCCAACCCCCGCAACGTCCACAAAAGAATTCCCCCCCATCACCCGCCTGCACCTAACCTACGCCCAGAAAATCTACAACGGCCACCAAGGCGCACGCCATTTCTGGCGCCAATGCCTCCCTCGCCTGAAATACCACAACCCCTCCATCCCGATGACAGTCAAGCAAACCGAGGAGCAAGACGGCCCGGCCGCGCTGACGATCTACTTTGCGGAACATGCGAGTAACGCTGCCACGCTGAACGCTGCGAAGGATATTAATGATAAGTATGCGCCTGCAGCAGGAGAGAGTGAGAAGACGGCTGTTGTGGATTTGAGGGATTTGGATTGGAAGAGGATTTGGGATAAGGTGCGCGTTATGACAGGGGCAAAGGAAGTGCAGGCTAGTGCGAAGGAGGAGGAGGAGGTTAAGAAGTTGGAGCAGATGGCGGTTCAGTCTGTTAAGGATCAAGAGCGGAATGCGAAGATTCGGCAGACGAAGAGGGATCAGGAGAGGATGTTGCAGGAGGCTAGGGGGGAGGTTGAAAGGTTGAGGCAGACCTGAGTTTGTTTTATGTTATTTCGTCTTCTTGTCGTTATGGGAATTGTGTAAAGGGAAAAGACTTCATGGCCAATTATGTATCATAGCATCTTGTTTTTAGATTTATGTATTTCTGGGAGAGCTCGTTCTTATGGATTGGCCACGGCATGGAATGGGCCGTTACAAAGCAGTGTGGGTATATCGTAGACTATATTTAAACCATACTAAGCAAGCACATCTCTTCTCATCTCCAAAAAGTAACTGTTTTATTTCAAATTTTGAACATCCTTAAATCCACAAGACTCCTATCCCATGCAAAAAAAATTTCGGGGTCTTTTTTTTTTTTTTTTTTATAAAAAAAAATGTTTTAAGCGTTATCCGGCGTGTAGTTGGTACCTCCTAGCATACCCTGTCCTGAAACGGTAGGTGTTGCAGCGCGAGTAGGTTGGCTAGATGCCGCCGACGATGGCGAGTGAGACTGCGCTCTTCCTGCAGCTGCCGCCTGAAGACGCTGATCCAAAGCCCGGAGAGCCAAGGCTCGTCGCCGTTCTGCCTCCTCGCGCTTACCCGTGCCTCGACCGGCCCGATGGCTGCTGAGGAGTGTCGGGAGACCGGTCTCCCCTCTGGCAAGGACCTGCTGGTTACCCGAAGCGATAGCCTCCTCCGAGAACGGGGTACAGATCCTGAGAGAGATGAGCAGATTGTAGATTTGATCAGAGATCGCGGCGATTGGTGGCTGAATCACATCGGGGAAAAGGCAGGCAAAGGCAAAGGTTTCGCTTGCGTCACCCTTGATGCCCATGCCATTGGTGGATGTCCCGGTGAGATCGGGCTGCCGCTTGAAAAACCGGAGATATGTCCAGCTAGTCAAGAGACCCAGCCAGGCGAGGATTGCTGCGGTTTCAGTTCCCAACACCACGCCGCTGATGGTGTTGAGAAACAGGAAGATAGCGGGGAAATGCTTGACGCGCATCTGCACCAGACCCTTGAATACAGTAACGGTGTGTTCGGGAACGAGCTGCTTGAAGGCGACAAGGAAGGAGGCTTGGATCGAGATACCACCGCAGATTTGAGTGAGGCTATTTATTAGGAACGTGTTAGTATGTATTTGAATGTGATGAGGGGACATCCAACGTACCCTATCGAGGGGTTACCCCTGATAGTCGCCCACAGCAGATAGAAGGGCACGATGACCACATTGGGGAGGATGGCGATAGTAGCAATGAATTTGGCAAATTCCCGAGAACTCCAGGCACGCTCAAGGTACTTGCCGCCGTAGAAGAGGGTGGCCAGGTTCAGAAGGACGGTGAAGATGTTTTGCTCGACAAAGGTGGCCGTGAGGAGGGTCCATGGATAGTAGAAGAGTCGCAAGGGAACGAGAGTCAGGTAGGGAACGACGATGGGCGTAGTAGGCTGGGTTTTGCCGGTGGTGGCACTGATACTACTAATTTGGCGCCATCGAGCGATGTTGTAGAGCAGGGAGAGGGTGAGGAGACTGACGAGACAGATGCGGGTTGCCGGAGGAATGTTGACTCGGGCCATTTTGAAAAGAAAATGATAAAAAAGATATAGTACCGGAGAAGCAAAAAGAAAGAAAGAAAGAAAGAAAAGAAAAAACAAGAGAAAAGCACTTGCGGCTGCTGAACGAAGCGCAGGCCGCGGGCTGAGGTTGAGAGCCCAACTGGTGGTTGGAAGTGGGAGAAAGAAGTCAAGATGGGTTGAAAGGGGAATGTTGGAGGGACTGCGGTGGTGGTATTATTACATTACTTATAGAAGCCCACGCCTACATAACTTCTAACTATATATATATATATCATATACAACGATACAGAGGTTAATTATTAGAATGTATGGGAAAATATTTAAAATATATATATATATATAAACCCACTGAACAGTGCTTAGTTCTTCAGTAGTACTCTGTAGTGGTGTCTCGGGGATTATTGCAGAATCGAGGGATTCTTGACAGGGAGAGACACACGAGCACTACTCTCTACCAATACAAAAAATGATATAGGTCATTTATTCCCTCTTCTCTTGGTCATTGTTTTCTTCACAAAGTACAGTTATTTCTGGTCATTTTTGTAATGATGTCTAAAATCCTTATGCTGCTCGGTTGTCGACATGCAGAATTCCAGACAACAATGAACGGACTCATGATCCACGCGTTGTCGATCTGTTCACTGTAAGCTGCCGGTACTGCATGGCTGGATGGGATCTGAAATTACCAAGCAGACCCTTAATCACAGATATGTCTTTCTATATACAAGCTATATTTGTAGCACTGAATATTAATGCCAACTTACATAAGGCTAGGTCAGGATAACCATCAGCCTCTCCGGTAGAGGATCTTCCCCGGGGACTGTGCGCCGTTGACACAACATAAAAATAGGAGAGGCAAATGGGTATTTAATAGCAATAACAACAACCAAACAGAGATGAGGGGAAAGAGATAAGAAAGAATACAGGATAGAGCTCTCTATATTAGTGTATCTGCAGAATAATACCCCCGGAGCTGGAAGTGGAAGTGGATATGGGAGAGTCCCTTGGGTGGATCTCGACCATTTTTGACTTCCGTTCGTTTCTTTTCTTCCTCCAGATCCGACTTCTCCATTCTCCGTTGCACTTGCAGTACTTGTATCTTATTATTCTTTCGACTACTCTGTATACTTTCTGTCCTTCAGTTACAGAAACAGAGACTGATTCTCTGTTGTTGCGGTGGTCTCGACTACCCGCGGTCGTGATCATTCCCCATTGACCCATTTCCCATTTCATTTCCTCTCTTGAATTTCAACTTTCCTCTCTTCCTTGCCTCTTGTCTTTTCCTTTACACCTTTTTTTCTCTTCTACAACTGCTTCTCGTTCTCTGTCCCTCTTTACCTTTCACTCTTATATACACGATCAGATCTCTTCTTTACTTCCCCCCTGCGACATCGTTCAAAAGACACGACCACCATCATCACCACTTGACGGTCCTTAGATTGTCCTGCGGTTACCGGGACCTGTAAACCACCACTAACGGATCATCTTCAACTACTTCAACCACTTTCCACCCCTTCGCTGCGACCATATCTGTCAACCGCTTGGCTGCGTCCTTCCCCGGTCTTTCTGTCCGCGAGAAAAAGCAACGACCAGGCCAACGTCTCCCGATTTCAACGCATCTTCAGAGTATTCTCGCAGAGCCTGTCTCTATCCCTCCCTCTCTTTCCCATTCTTTCAATCTTTCACCTTTTGATTCTCTTTTTCTCTCCACTCTTTTCTCTTTTCTCTATTTTATTCTCTACCTTATCCTCAATCTTCTTCTCCATCTCTCTCCACTCCCCTCTCCGTTCCCCGTTTTCCATCCCCTCACCAATCGAAAAAGGCCTGTTTTGGCATGCGAGCGGTTCCTGCGCCATAGCTCCCTCTCACACATGTAACAATGTCGCACCCCGATCTAACCTCGCATCATGTCAATTATTTAATATGGAGGTACGTATTACAATCACCATAGTAATATCCAACGTGGATGCATTGACCAATGAATTTTTACTTTTTTGGATCGCTAATTGAGCTTTTCCACAGGTATCTCCAGGAGTCGGGTTGGTGATCACTTTTCTAATTATGACTCCCTATCCCTGTCTAACAAGCTATTCCAGGTCTTGGTGATGCTGCTGTAATGCTACAGCGTGCATGGAACCATGATCCGCAGAGTTTACCATTTGCTCCCTACATCAGAACCCATGCGCTGGTGTCCTTGGTTCAAAAAGGTCTACAGTATCATGAGCTCGAAAAGTCTCTCGACAAGGTATGATTTGTTCGTTTCTTTTTTTTATTTGCGACTTCTAATCAACAGGATCCGTCACAGAAAGGGAATTTGGTCCCTTTTACCCCATCCAGTTATTTCTTCGGACCACAACCACTCGAATCGGAATCGCTGCGCACTCCAGCTGGCCCGGTTGAAGCCGCCGCTGTTGGTGCGGACCACGCGGCGCTTGTCTCGCCAACCAGCAAAGTGGCGCGAGACGCTGCGATCAACGGTCACCTGACAACCGAGGCTGGCAAAAAGTCACGCAAGGGAGATCGCTCGGATGTCGTCGCTATTGCTGCTACAAACGGCGATGGGAGTTCTATGGAAATCGACACCAACGGAATCCACAGGGATCAGAATGAATCCCCTGTTGCCGATGCAACCATCGACAATGACGGGGATGTAAGCATGACTCGGTCGGAATCGCAAGGCCAGGAACCAACCGCGCCGCCACCGCCGCCCCCACCGCCTACCTTGGCGACCGGCCACAGCGTTGGCGTCCAGATCAGCCCCGCCAAGGCCGCTGACCTCAGCCCCGGCACCGCCCTACTGGATGTGGCTGGTAAAGATCACGTGACACGAACTTTGTGGCGCCCACAAGATCCCACCGTTGTCGTGGCAGCCGGTGATACCTTTTGTAGTCTGTGGAAACTGTCCTCCTCATCACAGCCAGTGCCTGAAAAGTTGGTTGATGGCTCCCGGGAGGACACTTGCGTCTCCGCCGTGGCATGGGACCCAACTGGCCAGAAATTGGCCGTCGCAACCTACAATGACATGCGCGGCTCAATTACCATGTACGATGTGCATGGCCATGCAGTCGACCTTTTGCCCGAGGTACCCCGCATGATTACAGGATTGCATTGGGCAGAAAGTGGCTCGCATCTGGTTGTTGTTGCATCGGACAGTCGGGTCTCCGAGCTGGCTCTCTGGGACGATTCATTACGGCCGGATATGTTCCCTGCGCCCCAGGTGATTGATGGGTCTATCTATGACCTGAGCTGGATTGGGCCGAATCAAGCCTATGCATGCAGCGATGGTTCGGTCTACCAATGTCAGGTCGACTCAAGTATTCACATCACCCGGACGTTCTCGTCTGGTGCATCTGACACCACATGGACATTTATTCGCTGCGCTAGTGCCGGGCCTTCCTCGTCCATGGCAGTAGCTGCGTCCTCATCTACCGCTTCGTTCTGGGTTCCCACGCATGATATGCGCCTAGACGACGCACACCAGGGTGACATCACAGCTCTTGAGCTTCGTGCTGATTCTCGACAATCTCCATTTGTCCTTGCGTCTTCATCGGCCGACGACACCGTCAAGATTTGGCATATTGACCCGGAGTCGAAGCGTTTCGAATGCATTCACCGTCTATTCCTCGGTCCGTCCATTCCCGCCCTTGTCGGATGCTTTTCACCGGATGGTTATGCCTTGGCGGCCGCCAGTAAGGACAGATTGTATATTTGGAATGCTGAGCGTGGTGGCTCTGCTATGGCCACGTGGACGCTTCCAGGTTCAGAAGACGCCAAACAAGGTCCGGACCAAGCTATCAATGGGCACAATGGAACGGCTGATTCGCTGCCTGATCGGTCTCTTTCCTGGGATACTAATGGGAAAAAGCTTGCCTTTGGTGTTGGTCATCAGGTTTGTTGCAACCCCACCAATCGTGAAAAGTGTGCTTGTATAACTAATCATTGTGATCATCTATCAGATGGCTATTGTGAATTTACAACGCTGAAAACGGCTTAACCATTTACATCTATTATCGAAAGCGAAGCATATTGTCATTTGGCTTTAGCATGTCCGGAACTGATGAACATACGTACAAGACGGGACTCGATGACAGTTCTGCAACCTTGAAACGGACTTAGCAACTTTGGATGTGTCACAATCTTAAAGACATCAGTTATCTTAGGGTCATTCAGGCCTTATCCCGATTTGGCGACTATCGGATCCCACCGGAGTACAGAGCTGCTTTGAATTCTTTCTCGTCATTTTACGTTTTGCACTTCGAATTAAGGGTTATTGGCTTTGGGTAGACAACACAAAACGGCGCGGGTTGGCAAGGAAGGCAGGCGATCTCGGCGAATCATGCGGTTTGGGAGATGTCTTTATATTTTGCTAATATGGAATATTTTGCTGATCGATCACACTGATTTCTGGTCCCATTATACCATTTATCGAATGTCAGAATATCTTATGTCTGTTTTTTTTTTTTTTTTGTGAATCACTGGTTGGTTTTACGATGGACACCTACGGTTGGCGTTGTTTGCTCATCGGGTGGAGTTGACACAGCTGGCTGAGGATATCAACATTGTGCTTATAACTTTCAAGGGTTTTGATTGTTCTTTTTATCGATATTAATATTCAGCTGTCCTCGCCTGCACTAGATAATGGAAGGTGATTATTAGGAATAACGTCCAATGGCTGCTGCTTCCGTCTTTCATCCCGTCGCTGTTCGCGCTCACGTTCCCGGGCTTGAAAGCCCTCCTCGACATCTTTCCACCCACGCATCCACGCGGTTATGCCATCGAACAAGGCATCAGCGTCATCTTCTCTCCGGGCGGGTTTGCGTTTCGTCCATCCCTTCCGTGCTTCTCGTGCTTGGATTATTGCCAACTCGTGATCACGCTGCCATCCGTCCACCCAGTTTTCCAGACCGTAAACCGTTCCCCGGAGTCCTTCGCGTTCTATCGAGTTTTCCAAGATGTCTGCGTTCCTGCAGTAGCAATACAGTTAGCTTGAACATGACTTATTCATACAATTTTGGGACCACTTACAACTCGCGAACCTCGCCCTCCAACCCAGAAACCCTCCGCTCCAATCCCTGACATTTCTGAGTAAACAGCTCATAGATATAAAAAGCCTCGCGACGCCTCATATGCAATTCATTACCAAGCGCAGTGACTTCCTCCAAAATAGCGGTGAGTTGCGATCCGGACGGGTGTGGCTCTGATCTCGGTTCTGTCGTATGCGATGCCGCCGATGGCGATGGTTCTGCTACTGTTGACGGAGGCGATGGGTAATGCGGAGTAAGATTAAGACTCTGAGGTCGATGTTTGGTGATTTCCTGCGTGAGAGTTGGACGAGGGTCATTGTCGTCATCGTTAGGTAGCGATAGTGTGTTTTCGATAGTATTCAAACAGCGGTGGAGAATCGCTGTATCGCTTTTCGAGAACGATCGCGATTTAGCCCCATTATCGCCCTTCCTCGCATTTATCGCAAGTTTCGCTAGTCGCGCTGCAAGGTGGAGACTATCTGTTCTTGTTTCCCCGCCGTCGACTTCTGTATCAGGTCCTGTTGGTGCTTCGGAGGTCTGGGTTTGCGTTTGAG
This sequence comes from Aspergillus ruber CBS 135680, assembly GCF_000600275.1. Lineage (NCBI taxonomy): Eukaryota > Fungi > Ascomycota > Eurotiomycetes > Eurotiales > Aspergillaceae > Aspergillus > Aspergillus ruber. The sequence goes on along the minus strand of NW_024467335.1, from coordinate 138,073 downwards.
TCTGGGGAAGCTGAAGCTCCATCTCTAGCTCCATATCTATGCCGGAATCTGCAAAAGAGAGAGAAAGTGGATCGTTATCGTGGTTTTGAGAATGACGGGTGAGAGCAGAAGGTGGATCCATATCAAATGTAGTCGTATGCATGCATGTATGCTATGTATGTACGTCGATAAGGATGTTGGACAGGTGGACAATGACTTGGTTGTCAGCGATTCGCGGTGTCATCATCGTCTCCGGCCGGGTAAGGTACAGGGGTGACAGGGACACCGCCTTCTGTTTCTGAGTAAAATCATAGCCTGAGGTTTTAGGCAGTATATTTGAAGACTCCGGCATCAAGACAGACTTGGCATTTCACTGTCTTTCCCAAAGAGGATGACGCTAAACCCAAGTGGGCACTGTAGCTTCAGCTGACTGCTTAATTCACTGCATGCATTCTCTGTATATGAACTTTGTTGGACCAGCTCATTGCAACCAGTTGTCTGGCCAATTCCTGTACGACGGACGGGCCTTGGCTTTCTTTCGTTAACTTCTTTTCTTGCAATTCCCTTCCGCTGGCTTTCTTGCCTCTCTTCTGTCTTCGCTCTTCCTGTTCTTCCTCTATTCGCCTCCCTCTCCATCCTTCTACTGCAGAGACTACTCTTAACAGACCGGCAAAATGGTGCCTCCTGTAAGTAACTTGCCTTCTGATCTGTCTCGCAGTGACTTCGAGAAATCGATATTAATGAGTCAGGCGATTGTGCCCACTCTAGAGACCGCTGCCGATGTGATCTCTCGCACGAGGAACACAGCATTTCCCCCAAACCTGCTCCCCCTGACGGCTTCGATCCCTGCAGACCTTTTGACTCCTACGTTGGCATACTTGAAAATCTCAGAGAAGTGGGTTGCGAGGATAATCACCGTGGTGGGGTGTGAGGTAGATACTGGAAGAAAAAAAGACTGACGATGGATTGCGCGATAGATCGAAATTGTCGTTCCTTTACGAGAGTGCTGCGACTACGGAGACCATCGGGAGATACAGTTTTGTTGGTGCAGGTACGTTCTTTTTCTCTATCGAATCTTGGTTTGGGTGCAGAATCTGACCGAAGTCGCAATGTCTACCAGACCCCCATAAAGTCCTCAAGACTGGTCCTGGCCATGGCCCCGCATGCGACCCTCTTCCAGCCCTGGAGAGTGAACTTTCCCAATACCGTGTTGCGACAGTCCCTGGGTTGGTCTTGCCGCCTCTCACCGGAGGAGCCATCGGTTACGTGGGGTACGATTGTGTGAAGTACTTTGAGCCCAAGACGGAGCGGCCGCTTAAGGATGTGTTGGGTATTCCGGAATCGTTCTTTATGATGTACAACACCATCGTCGCCTTTGATCACTTCTTCCAGGTTGTCAAGGTTATCACCTTTATCTCGATCCCGAACTCCGATGCTGAGCTGGAAGCCGAATACTGCAAGGGTGCAGAAACCATTCAGCGTACTATTGATATCCTGCTTCAGCCCGAATACCCTCTGCCTCCGCAGGGTCCGATTATTCCGAACCAGGAATATACGTCTAACATTGGTCGTGAGGGCTACGAGAGCCATGTGACGAAGCTTAAGGAGCATATCGGCAAGGGTGACATCTTTCAGACGGTACCGTCGCAGCGGTTGTCACGTCCTACTTCTCTCCATCCTTTCAACCTTTTTCGCCATCTTCGCACTGTCAACCCTTCGCCGTACCTGTTCTACATCGACTGCGAGGCATTCCAGCTCGTGGGAGCCAGTCCGGAACTGTTGGCCAAGGAGGAGAAGGGTCGCATCATCTCGCACCCAATTGCAGGCACAGTGAAGCGCGGCAAGACTGTCGAGGAAGATGAGGCGCTGGCGGACGAGTTGCGCGGAAGTCTGAAGGACCGTGCCGAGCACGTCATGCTGGTCGACCTGGCGCGCAACGATGTCAACCGGGTGTGCGATCCAATGAGCACACAGGTGGACCGTCTGATGGTTGTCGAGAAGTTCTCTCACGTGCAGCATCTGGTGTCGCAGGTGTCGGGTGTACTACGACCTGAGAAGACACGCTTCGACGCCTTCCGCTCCATCTTCCCGGCAGGAACCGTGTCCGGAGCTCCCAAGGTGCGCGCGATGCAGCTGATTGCAGAGCTGGAAGGCGAGAAGCGTGGAGTCTACGCGGGAGCTGTGGGATACTTTGGATTCAACATGTCCAGCACAGACGGTTCGAAGGAATTGCCTGGTGCGATGGACACGTGCATTGCGCTGCGGACGATGATGCTGAAGGACGGCATCGCGTATCTCCAGGCAGGAGGTGGTATTGTGTTCGACTCTGACCCGTACGACGAGTACGTGGAGACGTTGAACAAGCTGGGAGCTAATATCCAGTGCATCAAGGGGGCGGAGGCGAAGTATTTGAGCTTGGAGCGGGAGGCATAGTCCTATCTCTCTTGTTTTGGTATCTTTTGCATGTTGGGTATGTTTTCTAGTTACTCCTGCTACGTCTGGATATGTGAAATGATGGATATGAATAAATACAGAATACTACAGTATGTTACTGTACAACTGTGGCGGTGCAGTGTCAAAGCGGTGACGTAGAAGAGGACCCTTTCCTTTCTGACAGTCAGTTTATTCTAGGTTACGCGGCCTTCGCCACGATTCAACGGTATGGCATCTTTTTTACTTAGAAGAGTACAGTACATAGCTATATCTCGCAGTGCAATTGCGATATTTATAACCAAGACCGCTAGTTTCACGGGAAAGTACTGAGAAGAGTACTACTACTATTGAAAATACTGCTCTGCACTGCGTCGTCATAGTCATTTTCCGCTGAGCCTCCATTTCTTTATCCATCCCTTTTCCGTTCTCACTACTACCACTACTACCACCTCTACCTCTACACTACGGGGTACAGATACCACTATACTATTCTGTACAATAATTCACTTTAATATCCTATTCTGTACATCCCTGACTCCGGATTCCGAATCCCTTGTCCTCCGCCACTCATTCCAGTTCCTCTCCGAACGCGGCACCAGCCACTCGCCCAACGCCGCGCGATAACGACCGTTCGCCGGCGCTTCTTTGCCTCTACTACCATCTACCCTTCACTCTCCTCTTCACTCCGGACAACAGTTCTGGCTCTACTCTCACTCTTACTCCTATCATATCGAATTCGCGCCATATTAATCCTATAATTTGAGGAGGTTACGGATCGGTTTCATCTGAGTCGTATTCTCGCTGCCTGGTACAGCATCTCACCACCACTATGTCTAAAGTCGTGCGAAGCGTCAAGAACGTTACCAAGGGTTATTCGGGCGTGCAGGTCAAGGTTCGAAATGGTACGTTTATGCCAGAAAGAAGGACGTTCTTAGAAAGTACTGACCAATGCAGCCACAAGTAATGACCCCTGGGGCCCGACGGGCACCGACATGGCTGAAATCGCCGCCATGACGTTTGGCAGGTAGGTTTTCCCGTACTTGATGCGATTCAAGGCTTCAAGCTGACAGTCGTTCAGTCCTACAGATTTCTACGAAATCATGGATATGTTGGATAAGCGGTTGAACGACAAGGGCAAGAATTGGCGCCACGTCCTGAAATCGCTAAAGGTTCTCGATTACTGTCTGCACGAGGGTTCCGAGTTGTCTGTTACGTGGGCGAGGAAGAATGTGTATATCATCAAGACTCTGCGCGAGTTTCAATATGTTGATGAGGAGGGGAGGGACGTTGGACAGAATGGTGAGTCTCATTCTGCGACTTTATTTCTTGTAATGCTAACTTATGCAGTTCGCGTCGCCGCAAAGGAACTTACTTCTCTTGTCATGGACGAAGACAGACTGCGCAGTGAACGCTCCGACCGTAAACTCTGGAAATCGCGCGTCAGCGGACTCGACGACTATCAACAAATGGGCTACGAACCTCCGCGCCGGGCAGAACGGCCGCGTCGGCGACAGAACGATGATGAGGATGATACCGAGTATCGTCTGGCTATCGAGGCAAGCAAGGCAGAGGCCGAGGAGGAACGGAGACGGCGCGCGAAGGCCATAGAAGCGGCAGAGGATGACGAGGACTTGGCCCGGGCGATCCGACTCAGCAAGGAAGAGGAGGAACTTCGCAAGCGCGAATTGGAAGAGAGCAATGCGCAGTCGCTTTTCGATGATGCCCCTGTGCAGGCTACTCCCGCTCAGGCGACCGGATACAACCAGGGCTACCAGCAGCAGAACGCAGTGGACTGGTTCGGTAACCCGATCAATCAGCAACAGCCGCTGTCGACTGGCTATCTGAACAACCAATATGCACAACCAACCGGCTTCCAGAGTCAACCTACCGGCATGAATGGATACGGGCCCGGTGTTTTCGACCAGAACCCCTACGGTCAACAAAGCAACTTCTTGCAGCCGCAGGCGACGCTTCAGCCGCAACATACCGCATTCAGCACCAACAACCCCTATGGAATGGATGTGTACTCACAGCAGGCGCAACAGCAGCAGCAGCAGCAGCAGCAAATGATGCTCCAGCAGCAACAGCAACAGCAGCAGGAGAGCTACCCCTCGGCCGGTAGCAACAACCCCTGGGCCACCTCGCAACCCGCTGATACCCTAAAACCCATGCCAACCGGCTCCAACAACCCCTTCGCGGCTCGTACACAGTACCGACCCACTTCGCCATTGACACAAGGGCCCCCAAGCCTCAACACTCTCTCAGAAGATCGCGCCACCACGCAATTCACCGCCAGCGCCACCAACCCCATCACCAACTTCCAGCCCTCGCCTATGGCCGCTCCTCAACCCCCCAAGAGCACTCCTCCACAGATGAACAACCCTCACCACGCTCGTCTGAATGCCCTTCTTTCTTCGGGCGAAGGTCAGGACACCTTCGGAAACGTCGGCGACCTCCGTATTCCCGCACAGCACACCGCGCCAGGTACATTCATCAACTCTGCGGGTCAGGGTATGTCACGATTGCAAGCCGCGCAGACAGGAAACAACCCATTCTTTGGCCAACAGCAGCAACAGCAGCAGTTCGTGCCACAGCAGACAGGCTTTGTTAACAATCCGTGGGGCGGACAGCCTCCGCAACAGCAACAGCAGGGTGGGAGTTTGATTGATCTGTGATGCTGCGATTTCTGGTGTTTTCAATTCATTTTGCTGGTTGTTACTTTGGTTGGGGGTTTTGCAATGTCGGATTCCGGATACCAAAGTTGTTTTCTGCTATTGTTTTTGACTTGGTTTGCTTCTCTGCATATGAAGAAAGAGAATCTATCTAGTATACTCTATTCGGTCTTTTGCTTGTACTTTTTCCTCTGTTTAAAGATTAACCCCCCTTGCTATATTTCCTTGTGTTGAATAAGTTCTTGTTTTCATAGCTCATGTCCTCCTACATACCAGTACTTAACTACCGAGTATATTATTATTTGTATTTTTTTTCTTTTACCCGCCACTCACCGACGGCCAGAAAAGGCAAACTCCACAAGGGTTCTCTCATCATACTAACGAGATTTGTGTGGGGGGGGGAGGACACCAAAACCGGGGGTCTTTATACCGGGGCTCCAGTTTTTCACCCCGCCACCTGATGTAAGCAGTCGAAACCGGCGGTGACCTAGAAAAGCTGCACTCGTCGATTCAATCACAGCAATCCCTTCTTTCATCTTTCAATCCATTCTACTCACGATAATAATAATAATGGCACCCTTCAAGCTCAACAGCAAGAACTTGTCGCAAATCTCGGCGGCAAGTGAGGCCCAAATCAAGGTCCCAACCTACCAACGCGGTGGCGCTGTCAAGGAGGGAATCGTCCACGTCGGCGTCGGCGGCTTCCACAGAGCTCACCTGGCTGTCTATGTCGACCAATTGATGCAGAATCATGGTGTGACTGACTATGCGATTGCCGGTGTTGGCTTGCAGCCCTTCGATGTCGCCATGCGCGATGCCTTGGGTTCGCAGGACCACTTCTACACCGTCATCGAGCGTTCGGCCAAGGGAAGCCTTGCCCACGTTATTGGCAGCATCAACTCTTTCCTCTTTGCACCTGATGACCGCGAGGCCGTCATCACCAAGATGGCCCACCCAGACACCCACATTGTGTCGCTCACTATCACCGAGAGCGGTTACTATTACAACGAGAACTCGCACGAGCTGCAGAGTGAGCACCCTGACATTCAATTCGACCTCGACCCGGCCAACGAGAAGGCTCCGCGTACCACTTTCGGCTTCCTCTACGCCGCTCTGGCACGGCGCCACCAGCAGGGTCTCAAGCCTTTCACTGTCATGTCGTGCGATAACATGCAGAAGAACGGCTCCATCACGCGGCACATGCTCGAGTCGTTTGCGCGTCTGCGCAACCCCGAGATTGCCAAGTGGATTGCCGAGCAAGGCGCCTTCCCCAACGCCATGGTTGACCGTATCACACCTCAGACAGGGGCCGCCGACAAGACGGCACTCGCAGACAGCTTTGGCATTGAGGACGCATGGCCAGTCGTCACGGAACCTTTCATGCAGTGGGTTATCGAGGACCAATTCTCTGACGGCCGCCCACCATTCGAGAAGGTCGGGGTTCAGGTTGTCAAGGATGTCCACGCCGTCGAGGAGTTCGAGAAGCACAAGCTGCGCCTGCTCAACGGCAGCCACTCGGCCATCGGCTACCCAGGTCAGCTGGCAGGCTTCAAATATGTCCACGAAGTTATGGAGAACCCGCTCTTCCACAAATTCGTGTGGCAAATGATGCAGGACGAGGTGAAGCCACTCTTGCCCGAGATCCCCGGCGTCAACATCGATGAGTACTGCAACACGCTCATCGAGCGCTTCACCAACCCCACAATCATGGACCAGCTGCCCCGCATCTGCCTCAATGCTTCCGGCAAGATCCCACAGTTCATCATGCCGTCGATTGCCGAGGCGATGTGGGTTAACGGCCCGTTGCGTCGTCTGTCCTTCGTCGCGGCCGCTTGGTTCCGTTACCTCAACGGTGTCGATGACAACGGCAACACGTTCGCGGTCGACGACCCGATGCGCGAGGAGCTCCAGGCCAAGGCTCGTGCAGGAGGCACCAGCCCGGCTGAGCTGCTCAGCATCAAGAACCTGTTCGGTGACGACCTGCGCGGTGACAAGCGCTTCCTGCAGGAGATCACCACGGCTATGGAGGATATTGCCCGAGACGGCATCTTGAAGACGCTTCCCAAGTACATTGACTAATTGCCATGGCTAGGGGCTGCTTTGTTGGATTGGCGGAAAAGGTACACCTGCGTGTGTTAGCGATGTTTTATGTTTTATGTTTTCTTTGCATGTGTTATGAATGAGTGGTTTTACGGGAAAAGCGCGACATAGAGGCAAACGGTGATAGATAAAATTCTCACTATTGCACGTCCTAACATTCAGGTGGCGGTTCTCCGTAATTCGTTCCGCTGAGGAGAACCTCCCGAAAGAGTTGGCTTGACCTAGAAGCTCGGAGAGTAGGGCAAAAGTTACCATAGACTGTAGAACACCAGTAGTCAGCTGCGCGGTTCACTGTCAGAACAAGTAAGCAGAACTCGCTGTTCAGGGACATGATGTAGTTTGAAGAGTGGTGAGAGCGGGGATAGTGACGAGGGAACACAACTTCAAGTAATAAGTAACCGAGATCCCCGAGACTTGGGCGGGGAGTCGGTTAACTACTCGAAATAATGACGCATTACTAACACCTATATACATTACTAGTACAGCCAAGCCTACTCCTCCTGACGCAAAGACCTCAAAACACCAACGAACCTATACCAATTAGCACTCGTCCCAATATAGCCTCAATAAAGATAACTCACCTCCTCAGCCCCTCCTCCAGAACTTCCTCCTCGTGAGAGAACACCAACCGGAACCATCCTGGCTTCTTACCGTGTTCTTCCCCGGGATGCAGGAATATGCCTGCGTCGAGGAATTTCTGCGCTAGGGCGTATTCGTAGGTCGATTCTGCTTTTGAAATGCCGTTGATACCGTTAATGATGTCAGGGAGGAGGGCAAGGTACGGGGAGAGGTCTATGTAGATGAAGAAACCTGCGTTTCTGTTATGATATGTGAACAGCTGTCCATAATCAAGGGAAGAAGAGATGCTTACCCTCCCTTGACATAATTGATACCCTCCTTTTCCAGGGTCGAAGTGGTGATCTTGTATGTCGAGGTGAGATGCTGGCTGGATTTGGCGAAGAAATCGGAGACGAATTGTCTGTCTTCGAGGATCGTTGCGCCGATTGTTACGGCGGCGGTGGAGGTGCTGTGTAGGCGTCTGTGTACTATTAGTATGGACTTTCAGATTAAGTTGTACTGGAGGAAGGCATACAGAATAGCCTGACAAGCACGACGAAGCTCCCCGTTCTGGGAAATCAGGAATCCGAGACGGAGGCCACCAGATGCAAAGTCCTATTATAATTAGTTTGAACATAGAATGGTGGAAGGCGAGTAAAACTACCTTGCTAAATCCGTACAACAAGTGTACAAGGTTAGGGTCAATAAACGCTGGGAGATCCAACGACAGAACCGAAGTAAACGGAACAGCATCCGGATTCCCCGAGTCAAAAATACAAGAAGCATAGACCTCATCACTGATAAGGTGCAGCTGGTGTCGACTGCAGAACTTGACTATTTCTGTCAAAGTCTCGGCTGGGTAACACCGTCCTAAACCTCGTCAACCAGTCTGCACAAATCACGCAAGTAGAGGATATACATACCAACAGGATTATGCGGATTCACAATCAAAACCCCCCTAATTCTAACCCCCCTCTCCCCAGCCGCCCTCAGCGCACTTTCAAACGCCCCAACAACCCCAGGCTCAAATCCCTCCTCAACATCGTTATCCGCATACACCATCTCCACACCCGCCTCAACACCATAATCCAGCTCAAACCGGCCGTACACCGGCCGACTAACCAAAATCCCATCTCCGGGCTCAGCAATTGAAAAGCCCAGCATGTGGCCTAGGGCCGTTGCGGAGCTAGCCACGAAGATGGTTTCTGGAGTGAGGGAGGTGGTGTTGGAAGGGTGAGGGTGGAGGATTTCATGGAGGTGGGTTGAGAGGGCTGCTGGGAGGCGGGTTGAGGAGGGGGGTGAGGGGCGGTAGCCTACTGAGTCTGGGGTAAAGGTTACCTGAGATCAAGCATGTCAGGGTTTCTGTTTTTTGGGGGGGAGATGCATGTATATGTGGATGTGTGCGAAGCGGACCTTTTGGTTAATATAGTTGGCGATTTCGGTGCGCATTGGGCCCTGTTTGCGTTAGTACTTTTTCCATTTCACAGGAAAATTAGAAACATACATGCTCTGCCATTCCAAAGGAAATAGTCCCCGTGGGGTTTGTTTCCTTGTCGTATGTGTGGGGAGCCGCATAGCGCCATGGGATATCGAGCATTTCTGCTCTTGATGCACCGCGAGAGGACAACATATTCAACCAAGCGAGAATTGGGTGTTTAATTGCAAGAAAGAGAGGTAAGTGTATAAATTGAGAATGAATTGATGAGGGATGAGGTTAATATAGAGGTCTCCACAGAGAAATGTGCTCAAATGTCAATAGTAATAATTAGCGAAATGCCTAGAAAATCCCGTTGATCATTTGAGTATAAATGCATGCAAGGAGAAAGAGTAGAGTATTGTACACAATCGCATATCCCACATAAAACACCAATCGCTATGCTACAGCTATTGAACAGCAGAAAAAGACACGTATAACGACATAACGACATGACATCCAACTCATATCCTATGCCAACTATACTACCGAGCCCGCCTCTGCAGACCGATATTCTGCCGACCACGAGGCCCTCGCTTACGCTTATCAGATGCCTTCTTCTGAGCAATGAATTTCCAACACTCAATCGGCATCCGCGATCCAATGTGTTGACCGTTCGGACTGAAAACCTCGACCTGGGGCAAGGACCTTGGTGACTCCGCATCGGCCGACATCGTCTTAGCCCGGACCTGCACCGTGAGCTCGACCCATCCACAGCCTTCGATCAAAAGATCGGTCGACATCACTTTGTACGGTAAGGGAGGCGATGTGGCTTTGTTGTCTTCCACAGCTTTGGCGATCGAAGTTGGTAGGTGAGATCTTGTCACGTCGTGTTTTAGGTCGAAGGTTCCGGCGGATTTGATTACTTGACTGAAACCTTCCTTGGCGATGGGTTCGCCGCGGTATGGCCGTGTTTCGGCTTGCATTTCGATTGCCTTTTCGGTCTTTGTGATGTGGGTTTCTAGAGGGACGAAGCAGGCTGCCATTAACACGTCTTCTGGATTTACCGGTGTAATTCTGATGAGTCCGCCACCAAGAAGGAGCGACTGGCCTCCTTTGATAGAAAGACGATCCGGTTTCGGCCGCTTGGACATGATCAGGTCGCGCTTGTGCTCGTCGCGTACGTAGTCTTCTAGCTGACCACGGTCGAGTCCAGGCAGATCAATCATCTCGCCCTTTCCGCGGCCAAACGGGATACGGATGGGCGATACCGTGGTTCCCGGTAGAGATGACACCACTGGAAGAACAGGATAAAGGTCCTCCCGAGGAGCAGGTGGTAGAAGGCTGTCAGGATCAAGCATGGGAGTTTGAGCTTGGCTCTGATTCGCAACGTCTAATTCTTCCTGACGACGGCGTTCAACCAGCTCTGTAATCTTTTCCAGGTTCCTCGAGTCCTTGGGGAAACAAGCTTCGATGAAACTGCTCTTCCCAACGTTGGCCTTGCCAACCACCCAAATCCCCTGACCGTGGTCCTTAATCTCCTCCTTGACCTTCTGAGTCCACCAACCCCGATGAGCGCTAATCATATGCACATTCCCCAACCGCACATCTTCCGCGTCTTTCCCCAATGTCTGACGCAACACAGAGCGCATGTACTCCATCTTCGTATCTACCTGATCTTTCGTTGCGGCCAAGAGATCGGAACGTGTTATAATGAACGATATCGTAGGTAACTTCCTGCTTCCTCGGTACTTGCCGTCTGTCGCTCTTCGGTTTCGCGAGAGCTGCTCCTGGAGCGAGAGAGCCTCGTAGATGTTCGGAATGACGGACATGGGGAAATCCGCTGCGTCAAGGATATGGTAGACACGGTTATGCTTATACGGCGATTTGTCGAGGAATGCTCGAACGGAGTCGATCGTAGGCGAGGGCGCGGATACTGCTTTATTGTGGTGTGTTAAGTCGTGGCATCTGTCGCAAACTGGTGCGTGAGAGGTGGCCGCTTCGAGGTATCGACTGGCGGTACTAGCTGCTTTTTCAAGCATGGCTCCATCTAAAACGGCATTTCGTTAGCAAAATTGAAAGACAGTGCGCAGTAGCATAGCATTTCCACATACGTTTAGGCGCAGGCCTCGTGTATCCTTTCTCTTCTGCATCCCGGAGCACCTTCTCGATTCTTTCTGCCGCGGCCTCCCCCTCGGTCTTCAATTCCTCGGTATTCCCTGCATCTTTGTCTTCCTCCTTGGGTGCTGACTGACCCTTAGCAAACTTCCGCCGCCTGCCCTCGCCGTAGAAGCCCAGTTCACCGGGATCGATTGTTTGCGCATAGGCACCGCATCCGGGGCAGCAGATGGGAATGGTATTCATCACTGTATCTAGATTTGCGCATGGCTGGATACTCGAAGAAAAGTTGCACCGGCTGATTGTGCTGTGACCGTAGAATGATTTCGGCGAGAAAAGTGACTGCGACGGTAACACTTTGGGGATATGTCGGGTTCGGTATAAAGGTGTTGGAGTAATATGATGCAGTTTGACTGCCCTCGAAGCAATCCCTCTAAGACATGGCGCCATAATGTTTGGTAGGTGTTGCGGAGATGGGGGAAGCAATGCCTTTTTTTATCGCTGCGGCGGCAGCTTGATCCACCGAAATCCAGTGGCGAGCATGGCCATTCTACGGAATATTTGCAGGAGCTCTGCGTAGAAATGTACTCATATTGATGAGATTAACAAATTTACGTTGACGCAATTGAACCAAGTATCAAGAGAAATGGTGTTCAAAAATTATGACTATGTACATGGGAGCTACCCTCTAAGGAATGCTAAACAACGCCGTTGAATAAGAAAATCAAATACTCCGTGTCGCTAGGTAGTTATGCCTTGCCTTTGCCTTTGCCTTTGCCCTCAGGATCTTCCTCTTCCTCAGAATCACTCATGAATTCATCATCGTCGTCGAAACCGATGAACTTCCTGGGGGCCGCGGAGGTCTTGTTTGACCCAGATGAGCTCTCAGCCTTATCCTCCTCGCTTTCTCCTTCAGAACCGGACGATGCCGCATTCTCACTGTCCTCACTGGCACTCGTACTAGATCCACCCATAATCGTATCGCGAAGATTATCAGTCCAAGCACCCTCCTTCATAGCCAACATCACAGCCTCGCGCGCCTTCTCATTCATCTCCTCCTTATCATCCATCCACTGACCATCAACCTTATGCTTTCCGCCCCCGTTCTTCAACTCCTCCTGACGCTTCTCCGCAACCTCCACGACAGACTGCCACCGGCGCCGACGCTCTTCCTTCTCCTTCTGGTCCATTTCGGGCTTAACAGCCAGGTATTCGGCTAGGGCCTTGGCTTCGTTAACAGTGCGAATACGCCGGCCGTCGAGGTTGCGGCTGGAAGCATTGTCGTCGCCTTGGGTGCGCTTGCGCTTACTCGACATGCGTCCACCGGCGGCACGAAGCTGGGATCCGAAACCACCCTTTCCTCCGCATAACCGCACGGTGAGGCGGAGGGGAAGGAGATTGGAAGTAATTGAGGATTCACCATTGTGGGCAAAGAGAAGGGATTGGATATGGTCTGAGGATCGGACGACTTGCTTGTTGTTGGTTGTGGTTAAAATGAGCGATTGAAATGGCACGGACGATGGAAGAAGAGAGACGACCTTCTCGGTGAGGTCTGAGAGGGTCGAGATGGATGGGAGGGAGAAGGAGACGGTTGAGGGAAGCGAAAGTCCTGGAAAGGATGAGAGGAGAATGTTGACTTGTTCAGCCATATTGGAATAGTTGTACTCGGTTTCGTGATATGTGTTCGGGTTCTGGATTTCGAAATTGAATAGCAGCGGATTCCTAGGATTGCCGCGCGACGGCGTGTTGTCTGGATCCAGAGGCGATGTTGAAGTCAGGATGCGGAGACTTCGATAAGGCTCGGCTGAGTCAGCTTGTTTATTGCCTGAGGATTCAGGCGATGATATGAATGTCATGTGATAGGGCGCCAACCCTAGCAAGCGCTCCGAAACGGGAAACGTCGCACTTTTCTCGAGAGGTTCCCGCTCCACTCTGATCATTCCTATCATTTAAACAAACCACTTTTCCTGACGTTGTCTGAGCGATTCCCCGAATAGCGCCAGGAACTCGCGACAATGTAAGTGTCTCTATTATTATCCCAATGCTTGTTTGAAGCGAAAGAATTATAAATATATTGACAATGCTCCAGGCTTATCCCCAAGGACGACCGCAAGAAGATCCACGAGTACCTCTTCCGTGGTATGTGAACGACCGACAATGAATCCCCAATCGCTCGACGTTGGCTTGGCTTATAAATTGTTATACGCCTGGAACAACACGAGCCGATTATACATAAAGGATAATCGCTGACTTGGAATGAATAGAGGGTGTGCTCGTGGCCAAGAAGGACTTCAACCTTCCCAAGCACGGCGACATTGACACCAAGAACCTCTACGTGATCAAGGCCTGCCAGTCGCTCAACTCCCGCGGCTACGTCAAGACCCAGTTCTCGTGGCAGTACTACTACTACACCCTCACCCCCGAGGTTTGTTTCACCCTTGTCGCATAAGAACGAGAACACAATTCTGACTATTGCCAGGGTCTTGACTACCTCCGTGAATGGCTGCACCTCCCCGCTGAGGTCGTCCCTGCCACTCACATCAAGCAGCAGCGCTCTCACGCTCCCCCCCGCGGCATGCTCGGTGGTGAGGAGCGCGAGCGCCGTCCCCGCGTTCCCCGTGAGGGTGGCTACCGCCGCCGCGAGGAAGGTGGCAAGGAGGGTGGTGCCCCCGGCGAGTTCAACCCCAGCTTCCGTGGTGGTTTCGGCCGTGGCCGTGGTGCTCCCGCTTCTTAAGAAGGTGTTGTCCGCTACTCGGTCTCCTTCATGGGATTAATGGTGGATGGTGCAGATGCGGTTTAAGTAGGCTTTGAGAGAGGTTCGAAACGAACTGCATTGTTGTACATCTACTATTTTCTTAATTAAAAAAAAGGGAACATTTCAAAAAAAAAAAAAAAAAGCGTTGTCGCTGTCGCCTAACATATCGCTGTAATGACAACATCTCGCTCAATCTGTAAACAGTTGTATAGAGATTAACACCCCTGATCACCTAGCGAACTTCTATTCCATACATCATGCCGATACGAATCTCTTACGATCGTACCGAATGACTGCTTGCAGAATCACAGATGTACCCGTCGCACAATCATCAGCAGAACAATACTCTTCCGGATGATGACTGAGTCCATCCCTACATGGCACAAAGATCATACTCGTCGGGACTCTCTTCGAAGTAAACACACTATCGTGACCAGCACCACTCATGATTGTGCGCACCAGTGACTTCGGCTCCGACACACCAGCACCAGCAACGACCGCTTCAGCAGATTGCCGCACACAGTTGATACAGCTCTCATGGAACTTGACTGCCGGTGAATCGAAGTCCAGGGTCCATTCGACGCGGCACGGCTTGCCAATGCCTTTGCCTTCCTCTGCGGCAATGACATCGAATTCCTTCCTCAACTCGGCTTCGACTGATGCCACCATTTCAGTCTCGGGTCCGCGAATATCGAGCGTGAAGCTGACCAGCCCAGGGACTGTGTTCACACTGCCGGGCTTTGCTTCTACGATACCAACACTGGAAAGACAGCCTTTTGCTGCTGCGACTTCGCGAGCGCATACCATCATACGCGCGAAGGCGTATAGGGCATCTGCGCGGTGTTCGAACGACGTCGTTCCCGTGTGGGTGTCTCTTCCAAAAATGTTAAGGCGAAACCAGCGGTATGCCTGCACTGCAGTTACGACGCCAACTCGTTGCCCAGCGGAGATAAGATGTGGGCCCTGCTCGATATGTAGTTCGAAGTGCGCGGCCATTGGTGTTTCTTTGTAGGAGCAAGGCACGGTGCCGAGGTATTTGATCTTCTCGAGGGCTGATTTCATAGTCTCGGGGGCAGAGGAGGCTGTTGGGAGGGAAGCGACTGTGGGCACTTCCTTGAGGTTATGGGCTCTCGAGAGTGGGATGCATTCTGCCCAGACTCCAGAAGAGATCATGCTGATTGGGAAACGGGCGCCCTCTTCGCTGTAGGGCGTTAGTAACGGTGGTCGTCCTCAATGGTAAGTAGGGCTTACTTTGTCCAGTTAACAACACCTATGCCCCCTTCTGTCTCTAAGCCCATCTCATCAATGACCTTCAGAGTCTCGATACCGGACAAGACACCCAGGATGCCGTCGTATCGACCGCCTGTTGGCTGCGTATCTAAGTGACTACCGATGAATGTGGGAGGGACGTCCTTCCTTCGACCAGGTCGGACAGCGAAGATATTTCCCATCTCGTCCACGGTGACGTTGCATTTCAGCACTCTTGTCGTCTCGATGAACCAATCCCGCACCTGTTTGTCCTCATGGGACAAGGAGAGGCGTTGCATGCCCGTGTCTGTTGATCCACTAGTATCATGTATTAGTCCAGTCATTTGGCGGAATCAACTCTAACAGTACATAGTACGACTGAAATGCTGGATACTCACTCCCCCCATCGAACGCCATATCCCCATCGACAACTATGATGAAGGTCCTTTGCCAATCGCTCCTTGTTAGCCATCAAGGCCGACACCTCCGCCTCGGACAATTCTGTCGACAACATGGCTAGCTTCCTGGAGATTGAAAACGTCCGATATTGCTGCGTAGCACTTTCTGTAGTTCGGGATAATGTCCTAAATGGCACTTTTTCTAATATGCTAGCTGTACGAAAGACAGACATCATGTTTGATTCAAAGCGCCCTGTCCCGATAACGACGTCTTATAAAGGCCCTGGCTGTTGGGGTAGACCTGGGTTTTTTTTTTTTTTTTTTTTTTTGGAGACGATTGCCGAAACAGGAAGCTCTAGTGAGACTTGAGATAAGCGTTCAAGCGGGGTCAGTGTCCATGCATGCTCCTTTAGCCGATGTCGAGAGATTGGAGGTTCATTTCAAAGCAGGAAGTATAATCGACTGTCAATTCGGAGGTTTTCATTAGACCATAGCCGTCGATTGGAAAACGGAATGCGGAGGGTTTCAGTATTTGCCATGGAATTGGTCGTAAACTCCGCAAAATAGTGTGAGATAACCGAGGAGAAAGTGTCGAACCATCATAGCCATGGCTCAGATGCATGTCTTTGGTAGGGACGTCGTGTGTTCGGGGCACGGACGTCAGCAGATAGTATACGCACCGGTGACTTGTAAAAAGATGAATCCCAGTTGATAAGATGCGGGAAAAAAGAGAGAATAATAAAATAAAAGATGTGGATGTTTGTGAAGCAAAAACAGAACAGTAAAAATCGACAACTATGTCGATGGAAGGATTCCAAAGATTTAGGAGAGGAGTATTCTGGGCAAGCCACGGCCATCTCTGGTAAAAGGCAAGAAATGGGTTCTGAGCTAGCTTGTCCCACTCCTCACAAAGCACAGTTTGCAGTGACCTATATACCCATAAACTAGGACATCGCGCGTTCGAACCTCCTTATCTTCGTCGTTTTTATTTTTCCTTCCAGCCGCCAGCGACCCCGCATCATTCCGGATAACCTCATATCTGCTTGTTCTGCTGTTTATACATAATAACTGTTTTCTTTTTTTGCTTTTTCTTCTTTTTTTTACTGCATTACTCTAGTGCATCTAACAACACATAATGTCTTCCGCTGCGTGTATCTTCTGCAAGATCATCAAGGGTATATAGTTCCTTGCCTACCTTGTCGAGCTCTTGCTACTTGAGCTCGACGCCTTGAAGACAGTTATCCCGGACAGCTTTCAATGGATAAAATCCGCTAAGCTCGTATCAATTACAGGTGACATCCCTTCCTTCAAGCTCTACGACAGCGAGAAGGTCTTTGCTTTCCTTGACATCGGTCCTCTGAGCCGTGGCCACGCGGTGAGTTCTTCCCCCGCACCGGTGTTCAAACGCAATGGTGTATAGTCATCGAGCAGCGAGGAAGTTCCGATATACACTTCCTTGCTTTCCGTCTGTCCAGTGTCTCCAAATTTATGCTTGATTTAGAAAGAAACATCACTAACAATCCGAATTATCCCAACAGCTCGTGATCCCCAAGTTCCACGGCAAGAAGCTCACCGATATCCCCGACGAGGACCTCCTCGAGATCCTGGTATGTTGAGACGTCAAAAACGAGCAGTGACGGAACCGGGAAATATTTGGCTTTATATAACTTTCCGGCTGGCGTCAATCCCCGGGGACCTTGGGTGATATGATGCAGCTGGACCGGATTCCCCTCACACGGTCATGCAAGTATGGTTAGTTGGTGGTAATGAATGCTAACGGCGGTGTTTTTTTTTAATAGCCCGTCGCGAAGAAGGTCGCTCAGGCTAGCGGTGCTGAGGACTTTAATATTTTGCAAAACAATGGTCGCATTGCGCACCAGGTTGTTGACCATGTAAGGCCCCCTCCCGTCTTAAGGAGGTCGGTCAATGTGGCATATGCTAATCTACGTCTCTTTGTATAGGTCCACTTCCACATGGTATGTTCCTTATACTATGTTTTCCCATGCCGATTATTCTCCACCCTTGGCCGCATCATTATACTAACCACTATGACAGATCCCCAAGCCCAATGAGACAGAGGGTCTCGGTGTTGGCTGGCCTTCCAAGCCCGCGGACATGGACAAGCTCAAGGCTCTCCACGAGGAGCTCAAGGCTAAAATGTAAAGACATTGCGGTACAGCTTCTGAAAAGAATACCCAAAATAATGAGATTCAATTTATGCGTTACCAGAGGATTTGCAATAGAACTGAACATATAGCGTAAATTTACCAACAAAATGCAACTATCTAGATCTAGAATGCTTAAATCATCATGCGACACATTTAGACGATCTACTTCATCATACCATACATGTCAATACCCTCTTAAGCGCCAGGGTAGAACTCAACCTTTCCATCACCCTTGATCACATTGGTTCGGTCATACAATGACCGAGACCGGATGTAGGGATCAAGCACCCAGTAGTGTTCTCTCAACCGGTTGATGAGACCATTTCTCCGCTCTTCAGCCAAGCTGATAGCCTCCTTGTCCTTGCTGGCGCTAGCGGAAAGCCAAGAGACAGTGGCATCCTGGATTTCCTTGGCAATCTCCTGTCTCTCAGCGACCAGGACATCGCGTTTGGCCGTGTCTTCCATCGCCTTGTTCTCGTCGGGTTGGGGCTCGACGTATTTGTATTCCCAGTTTTCGCTGCCTTCGAGTTCCTTTACGATGCGGTCTCGGGGGATGAATTTCTCGAGATCGCTGGCGTTCTTAGTAAAGTGGACTTTGCCGGCCACGACGGGGTCGAGCCAGCCCTTGATGATGCTCCAGACTCCTGAGAAGAGCCACGGAGCTTTGTGGACAAGAACTGCGCCAAGGGACTCGGGGTAGTTTGCTTCGAAGCATTTGATCATGAACTTGACGGGGGCATAGTCCTGAGATCGATCGATCGTTAGTGATTGAGCAAGCCTTCTGACAAGCACCCGACTTACCATATTTGCCAAAGAAAAGTTGCTCATGTCGAAGACAATGGTCTAGTTCTTGTTAGATTTCCGTTTCGCCATCGTTAGAGATGCCAATTACTTACCGCTGTCTCAACCGGCGGAGGCAACATCATCCGGGTCGTTTCAATCACGTAGACAGTGAAACGCTCCAAGGACTCCTCGCTCTGCTCACCTGCCTTATGCATCCGCACCCTAACAACGCAGATCGGCCGGCCATTCTTATCAACACCGTGCAAGTAACTCTTACCCAGACGCATCTGGTCTAGGAAATCCTGACCCTTCTTCTTTTCCGCAGGGTCGGCGCTCTGCGACTGTTTCTGAGCAAGAGCCTCGCCGTTTCTCATGATATCATCGTCGACCTTGATCTCCTTGCTCCTCCAGCGTATTGTCGAGATGAACATGATAAAGGCCTTCTTGACGTTCCACTTCCGTGCCCGCAGGAACCGCAGGAAGAGAGAATCGGGGTTGTCATGCTTTACCATATTCCAGTAGGTTACCCGAATCTCCTCTGGCGACATGTCGGCAAGCGCTTGCTGGAACTCCCTCGATTGTCCATGCTTATCGTCATCGTCGGCAACGTTGAAGGAAGAAACACTCGACTGTTTTGTTTCTTCGGACTTGACACCAAACGTCTTGAGAGCTAACTTCCAGAATTCCTGCAACTTGGCTTCTTGTTCGTGAGTGAGGTTACCCACGGTTCCCGGAGGCTGGTCGACAGGCATTGTCTGTAGGAGATCAACGATTCCAAGGAAGGGTTCTTGCGGCTGGTCAGGTGGCGATTCTTCGGAATTGGACGGTTGTAGCGATTGCTTTTCGGCGTCAAAGTATATCCAGGATCCTCCGCCGATGAAAAGAAGAGTGAAAGCGAAAGCCCAGAAGGATTGCGAAGCCCGTTTCGGTGCTCTGACAAAGGGTAACGGAAAAGTGGAGAAGGGTCGTGTGGGCGGAGTGCGCCGGCTTGGGGAAGGCTTCAGGGGTCCAGAGGGACTGGAGGGACTGGGGAATTGAGCACTTCGAGGCACAGATGACGACGAGCGAATGGAATTGGCCGAGGATTGGATAAGGCGGCGGCGTGGGAATAAGCAATTGTGCATCTGCCGCTACTCTGAAACGCAAGGGAAAATGTTCGCGTGAGAGGATAGAGAGGCAATACTAGTAGGAAAACAGCCGTGATTGACTAAACAGGAATGGTCAATTCTCTCATTAGCGTCAATCACAAGGCTGGAAATGTAAACCGAGAGATCCGCTTTCTTTACCTGGCGTGTTACCACTAGCAAAGTTGCTGTCTATATGGGGATTGATGAAGCCGGAGATCTCGGTCAGGTGAGCGCCGGCGGATAAAGGCGGGGGATCTTCCACCAAAACACACCATCAACAACCGTTTTTCTCTCGCAGACACCATACACTATACCGATTATAATCGAACAGAGAAGATGGAACCGTCTGTGTCTCGTTCATCCTCGCGCCAACGACTTCCCTCCAGGCCTACGACCCCTCTGCGCCCAAGCTCTCGGTCATCATTTCGCGAAGCCCATGGCTATGGCGGTAGCATCAGCAATGCAGGATACTCGCAGCCTGCTATAAACGCCTTGGAACCCCAGTTTGCGGAATTAGCAGACTCAATGGCGGATCTCGAGGCCAACTTTATGCACCTGCAGCTGTTACACGAAAGCTTGACGCGGTTCAGCGAGAGCTTCGCCAGTTTTCTCTACGGGTTGAATATGAATGCATTTTGTGTGGACTATCCAGAGGTACGATTGCTTGGGCCTAGAATTTCTGCAGTATCTATTGAAGTGGGAAAGCTAACTCGTGAATCCTATGCAGGCTCCTATTCCTGATTCCTTCCGAAGAGTGAAACAAACAGAGGCAGAAAAAGAGAGGGGTACAGTCAACTTGCACTAATACTGAGTACCACGACTACAATTGCTAACGCTCATACAGAGGCTGAAGTTGAAGAAGCCCGACCGACAGCGAACGATGGCGAAACTACGTTCATGTGAGTAGAAGGCTTCGTGCTAGAGGTCGTGGTGCTAATAACGGAATTAATAATAGGACCACGGACACTTCCTTCCTCGAAAGCCCTCCTACCACGGTCTCTTCGAAGTCGACACCCAGATATTCCGCTCCTCGCGCAAGAGGTTCTTCTACTCGTGAGACTATTCGTGGAACTACTCGTGGGACAACTGGTGGTCGCTATACAACACGAGGCACGAGCCGAGCTCGTCCCAGTGCGTTGCCTCGAGGAAGGGGAGTGCGTTGAACGCATGCAACCCGCTATTGCAACAACATAAAGCGATTAGAATAAGAGTACGAATGGGATACCATAGCAAGAGAATAGCGCCCATTGAGGACATATCACATGGCCTGGTCTATCTGGAAGCCATTGCACCAGTCCCACATCTGCTCGGTCACTAGCAGCTTGGAACGGGATGACAAAGAACGACACTCTCCTCGTCTGACGCGAAGGACTACAGCCTCCTGGTAAAAGATTGAGACGTGCGGTCCCATGTGATATAGCATTTTGTGATGGAGAGGCAGGAATGGGATATGGCGATTGTAATCTCCTTTGGTGGCGGTCACAACAAGAGTCGCATACGTTTGAACTAGCTGTTAGCATCTAAATTAGAACATAATATGTTCTCTTGCCATCATTTTCTTTTTTTACTTAGCAGTAAGTACTGTTCTAAATAACATCTGACTATCCCTACGGGGTCGCGGATCAAACCCCGTCCCGAATCCTTATCACCTCCGAACCCCGGGATCGCTCTTTTCTTGTCTCATCGCAACGAGTGAAAAGCTGAGGGCCACTGGCTGTTCACAACACCAGAGACTATACTATAAATCACGATTCGGGTCAGGGAATATCGTCTGGTTTATTGGAGCTGTTCATCCGTTCCGTTGCTACGCGAATAATTCGTCGCCAGCCTTGTCACCCTCTCCGCGGTGCTCGTCCCGGTCTCCGACGCCGAACATCCCCAGTCGCCATTGAATGGCTCCGACTGCACCATTCACTCTCTACGATCAGCAGTATCTATTGTTGAAATGGTTGCATTTTGAATAACTCGGGGAACTATGTGGTTGTGAATTGCACAAATTGTTATTCAGCTCCTGCGCTTGGTCTGGTCTATGGGTTGATTCCCTGCCGTCGTCGCTATTGCCTTCTTTCGTTCCAAAGAGGCTCTGGACCATTTTCGGAGGTTACTTGAGCCGCTGACATTCTTTCTTTCTATACTTGCCCTACATTCTCTTTTGTTTACCTTGGCCGGTATAACTTTCGAGTTGCGCTTCAACCACGGACCATACCTCGACTGCTACTCCGTTGTCATTCGACATCTCTGATATTCGACCCTCACAATGGCTAGTATCAACTCAGTGTCTCTTCTTTCGGAAGCGGCGTTTGGCTGCGGTATGCGACTCCCTGAAGATCACTTGTTGTCCCATGCTGACCTACGCAAAGGACATCTTGCTACCGTCATGAAAGGTGGACAGGCTGCTGGACAGTTCAAAGAGTCATTCATCAAGGCGAACCGGGCATTAGCTCCACTAGGAGACTCTCCAGCAGCTTTACTTCCCTCGAAGTCTCGTTTCCAGTCTTCTGCTCTCCTTAGACCCAGGTACATATGCTTGTCGTGCTCAGAGTCTTGCTTGAGTAACGAACGACGCGCACACACAGAGAAGACCGGGCATCAGTTTTGTATGCACCCCTGCGTCTGTTGTTGGCGCAGGTAAATCATGTGCTAATGGATTATCTCTTCAGATATGGATTCAAGAGCGCGAAACGTGTATTGTCAGGGTTGTGATGACTTTGTCTACGACCATGAATTGGAACGGCTCCGGTCTCCTGCGCCAGAAGTGTCACTCAAAGGTTCGGGGTTCGTTCTAAATTCCTTTATTCTTGGTTACTGACATTCAGGTAGTCTCCAAACGCAAGATCGAAAACTCAGCAGACGAGCTCTTCGTAAGGAGCAACGCTAGCAAGCGTCCCTGTGCGAGACAAGGCGTTAGGGGTCTTTGGAATCTCGGGCAGTCTTGCTTTATGAATGTCATCTTACAAGCGTTGCTACATGATCCCATCCTCCATGCGCACTTTCTAGGAAACGGCCACCAGACCCAAGAGTGTACGATTACTGACTGCGTTGGGTGCTCGGTTGCTGAGGCATTTACGGAATTCAATACCACCGAAAAACCTGAATCATTCGTGGTTTTGAACTTATTAGCTGCCACTTGGCGAGGAAGCGATGTCAGTTACATTTCTTCTAATGGCTTCAGATAGGAAATGCTGACTGGCATCTCTTTTAGGCATTGGCTGGATATCGCCAACAAGATGCACATGAGTTCTACCAGTTTCTTGTTGACAAGCTACATTCAAGCGATGATGACCATGTGGATGATTATGAATGCCCGTGCTTCTTCCACAAAACCTTCCACGGAAAACTGCGAAGCACAGTTACTTGCGACAAATGCGCCAACGTCACCCAAACGGAAGACCCTATGGTCGATCTCAGTCTTGACGTACAGGTGCAAGCGAAAAAACGCGCCATGGGCAGTGGAATCGGCCCTTCATCTACGGCTACGCTCAAAGGCTGTTTAGACAGTTTCACATCACCTGAACATCTCATGGCCGATGCGTATAACTGCGACCAGTGTGGTACTCCCCAGAAAGCAACGAAACAGCTGCGGATTAAGAAGTTGCCGGCGATTCTGTGTTTGCAACTGAAGGTACCTTCTTCCCCCTTCGTCTCTCATTTTGCATCTTTTAACCATTCGTTAACCTGAATAAAGCGCTACGAGCATACATTCGCCGTCTCCGAGAAAGTCGAAGGACGAATTGACTTCCCTCTATCACTCAACATGCTTCCATACACAACGAATCCGGACGTGCGAGTTGACAGAAGCAAATACGTTTACGATCTATCGACAGCTGTGGTTCATAAAGGCAAGCTGGATGCAGGGCATTACTATGCCTATTGCCGGCAGGGTGACCAAGTTAGTCAATACCACTTACTTCTCCTTGACTAGGATAAGCTAATTTTATGGATGACTAGTGGGTACTCTTCAACGATGACCGCGTGACCGTCGCCTCGGAAGCCGAAGTCCTCAACGCAGATGCCTACCTTCTGTTTTACAATCTTCGCACATTGGCCACTGCAGGATCATAATCATAATCAGTAATCATTGCTCAGAAGGGATCTGTGAAGGAGTGTTTCTACTTCTACTACTCCTGCTTTGCATTTTATTTTCATTCATCGTTACAGATACCATTTATTGCGGGTAGGGAGAGGTTTCGTTTCTCAGTGCTTAGGTTCTGCATATTCGGTATCAGTTTACTCGGAGTCAACTTGTTGAAATTGGAGATGGGACACTGCTGTTGCTTTCCTTGAGATGATCCTTAGTATGACCGAACAAGACTTGGTTTAGTTTGGGGTTCAGTTTACACTCTCGTCTGCATAGAAGGATCTAGATGGTTGATTGGGTAATTTCACATGTGATAAATTAGACGTTCAACTACGAGAATGAACTACATGGCTCGCGCAGCATAAAAGCAGTTGAGTCTGACTACGTGACCGTGTATATCTGGACTGGGGTTGGGGATATGCGTCAAACGTGGGCGTATGAAAGACACCATGGCGTACTGTCCGTGCTCGCAATAGTGTCCGTGTCTGTCGTACGGAGAATAATGCAGCAGTGCTTGTCACAATTCCTCCGCTCGCGTCGGGCGACGGTGTCGAATCAATATCGAGAAGTAGGATACCAAGGTGGACACAAATAAACGAAACTGTTTTGTTTTTTCCTCATTTCAAACGTAGCGAGAAATAAAAAAGGAAAAGGATAGCAAAAAAGAAGAGGGGATATTTGATTTGATGTGACACCATCGATCAGATTGTCCACGCCGGTATCCTGGAATTATGATTCATATTTCCACCCCTCCGTCAATTTTTCCCCAATCCTTTTGTTATTTGCCTTTTATTCCATCCACCCCATCGGGAAAACTCAGGTAAGTCGGATCCCCTTTTTCCTCCCATGGTTGATACCGAGCGCCGAGCACGTAATGGAAATCGTGAAACACGAACGGATCGAGAAAAGAGACGAGCAAGTACGAGCTTAACGGTACTGTAGTGCGAGTGGTTAGAATATTGGACGGTCCGGATGCTTTTTCGTATTCTGTTGTTGTCGTTTGGGTGCGTGTAGTGTCAAAACAAACCTTGTTGAAACCGATGTCTGTAGCCTTCTCACGGAAGCACTGACGGCAGATGTTCATCTAAATCGAGAAAAGTCCCCGTCAGCCAAATTGTCCCCATGTGTATCATGTCCATTCAGAAACACAATAACTCAAAAGGTTGTGGATATTCCATACCCCGTACTTGCGGATGAGACCACCGCGGTTGGAGCAGACACGGCTGAATTCGAATATTAGCAATTCTGTCCTTTCGGTCGTCCTTTATTGCCTTCCTGCCATCTTTTTCTCGGGGGTTATCTGGTTACACACCATCCACGGGATCCCTTGCCGTACCTAAATAAGAAAAAATCACGTTAACATAAAGTTCTCAAGCCTATCCCACCGCCGTATTTCCAATATCCAACACCTTCAAAGGGCCACAACAACAAAAGGGAAGGCTTACTTGCGGGGCCGGCTGTACCACACGGACTCGTGAGTCATCTTGAAGAATCGGAGGCGAGGGAAAGACCTGAGTGAGGTTTGACGGTGGTTTTGCGGCGGGTGATGATGGTGGTCGTCGTCGCGGTCGTTCGCTGGGCGTTTGGGGGAGGATTGGGCGGAGGTCGAAAAGGTTAGGGTTCAATTTGCGAAAATTGCGGTTTGTGTGCTTTTCCCGACGCCGAGATGGGGCCGCTAGCTCGCTTGAAGTGGCACTAAGCCATTTCGGGTTACATTGGTTGAACTGCGGTCATGTGATTGGCGGGTCGGTTTAGGTTGGAGATCCGGGGGCTGGTTTTTCCGTGATTTGGTGTGTTTAACATGTCAAACGAAGTACTACCATTCTCGATTTTAATTGGAATGACACCAACTGGATGGGAAGCTGCAAGATACTGCTCATTCGCACTGCTTGCTGCTTGGTGTCCACGTTGCGGAGCTGGATATGAGCTTGGTTGATCACGCGACCCGCAGCACTTCACGGTAGAACTACAGCCGTGTAGGCTTGATGTTGACTCTAGGCTTCTAATTTGTCTCGAAATTTACTTGGCTTGAAATGCACCCAGAGCGAAGAAATCAAATCTTCCCCTGGCCTCGTTGGAAGCGACAAGAAGGAGCTGTAGCCTGCTCGACTCTTTGGCTTCAATGACAGTCCAAGACTGTCGTTCTATACACACATTGGATGGCATTAACCTGTTGGGAATGGGAAATATTCCAGAAACGCAATTAATACATACCTAGTCACAGTCCATCCCCAGTTTGCTGCAGATGTGACCTGCCTGGCATACTGTCCATTCGCACCCTGATCAGGAGTTTCGCGTTTGCATGTTGGAAAAGCCATGTTTGCTTCAGGGATATCCATCTTAGAACTCTTTGATCATAAACAAATGGACTTAGTTGCATATAATGTCTTGTACCTTCAACGTAACACATTCATTCAAATGCTGCATTGACTATTTACTGTGTCAAGTCCCAAGTAGCTCGTAAACCTTCCCTAGGATTGTCAAGGTTTTTCTCTATTTGTCTTCTCAAGCTTGACAGTTTTGACAGTGAATATTCTACACATGCAATTGCTTGCACAGGCACAGGAGAACTTATAACCAACAACTCCCGCCGACTTTTCCCCATTCTGCAACCAGCTTGAGGCAATACCACTCGGCATAAAGCACTAACTTCCATCTCAATGGTTGGCAGCAGTCGCTTAACCACACGGCTAGATGCATATCATCCCGTCTTCGCGTTGGACCAGTCTAGCTCCCTGCTTTTGCCTCAACCACCTCCCAGGGTGAGCGCGTTGGTGAGGAGCTCTGGTCGACTTAGGAATACAAGTGCTACTACCCAGCTAAACCTAGAGAGATAATTAATGACCACTATCAGTTGCTAGTGAAGGTCGGCCGGGGAAGACACTCAACGGTGTGGCTTGCGCGAGATGCCAAGAGGCATGTTTTGAGTCTTTCCATAGCAACTGCAACTTCCAAGACTAACAAACGATGGCTTCGGTACAGATACATAAGATAGTCTGAACGGAAAATGGCACTGAGAATCAACAATACTCGAAACCCTGGGATCCGTAATCGTGAGCGTGACATTGAGAAACACATTGCTCTGCAGAACCCATCACATCCTGGTCACATGTTTAATCGATCATGGCTTGAGAGCTTCGAGGTGGAAATTTCAGAGGGGAATCATCAATTTTTGGTATACAAACCAATGCTAGAGCCGCTCTGTATTTTTCCGTTACGCTTTGTGAACGGAAGAAGTCCCCTTTTGATTGCAAAGGCATATATTCGCGCTACCTCGCCAGACTTGACTATTTACGCAGAGAATGCAAGGTTTTACACACCTGTAAGTAACCTGTTTTCTCCAAACTTGGAACGAAAACACTAATACGTACTGCAGTTCCTAGATCTGAAGCTGGACAATATCTTATTGGCTACCGAGGACAAAACATTCTTTCTGAATCTGTCAAAAAGAATACTACCGAAGTCTCCGTGGATCACAAATGAACCAATCACCGGCCGGTCCGTCTACCGCTGTCAGATGGACTTGGATCCCATAAACGTGAAGGAGGTTAACAAGATGCTTCCCAAGAGTATCGACTTTGGTTTGGCGAGAAAGCTTGACAGTGGCAACCTGTTCGTGGAAACAATTGGCATCTATCCTATACAGCCAAATCACTACTGTGACCCGGAGGTTATCCTTTGCTATGGCTGGGACTTCAGCGTTGATTTTTGGAAATTAGGTGTTCTAATAAGACATCTTAATTTCTCGGGTGTCTTTAATGGGGCGCGGCAGCGCCTAGAGCATTGAGCTAACTCGATTCTGACAGGTATGGAGAATCATTGAGCGCACGTGGTTATTCCGGCAAGTGCACGAAACTGATGGTTGCCATGATATCAAAGTAGATCTAGTGGGAGTGACCGTGTTGCTTAGTTCGCCCCCAATAGAGTTACTTAACAGATCGCATCTCATGTCACAGTGTTCATGGCCTGGTCCCATTGAGAATGACGCGGCAAGCTATGCAGATCCCCGCAGGGTTACTACGACGGACCATTTTTCAACGACGAAAGTAGGAGGTTCATATATCACGGGTGTTGGAATTTTCGCTGATTGAGTTGTCATGCAGGCGAGTTTCTTCACGAAAGTTTGATACCAGCCCGGACTCTTGGGTTAGCAATTCCGTCGTCTATGGAGGGAGAGGAAAGAGAGGGCTTTCTGTCGTTCATCATTTGTATGCTTACTTGGCTCCCGGAAGACAAGGGCACGGCTCGTGAGTCCTTTTGACGACGAATCTACAATTGTTTTTGTGATCCACATATCAGGCACGGTCTGGTATGGACGATTCAATTAACGTAAGATTAATACTGCACTATGGAAAAGGGATATGGTAATATAAAAAGTATGGGTATTGTTTAAAAAGAAAGGAAATAGAAAAAAAAAAGGCCCCGTACCAAAAAGTACGAAAGTCAAAAAAGGAACCAATGCGTTAGCTGGGAGTCGAACCCAGATCTAGTGCTTGGAAGGCACCAATGCTAACCGCTACACCACTAACGCGATAGATACTGTGATTGTTTTCTTTTACCAAATATGTTAATGCTAACTAACAGCACAATAATGCCATCACATCGACATTAAATAAAACCATCTTATTACTATACAGAACACTCGGAGCACAAACCAATCCTCCTAACCATCTCGGCAATAGAAACACACATTAACCAATCAATTTTATACCGATCAGCACTAATTATCCAAATGCACATCATCCTCGGTGCGTAGCGTTGCAAAAACCCACAGTTCAATACGAGATCGTCCGACTAGATCAAATTTTTGGACTTCGGACAACGGCAGGCGGCAAACAGCAGATGACAGACAGGGCTGGAAAGCGAGCCGGACAGCCGCCAATAAAAGAAAACAAAAAAAAAGTTTAATAACGCACCATAACGCATCCTCTACGGGTGATGGAACTTCCCATGTGCCGTGTACAAGTAGCGAATGGGGACTGTTATTGGCTGAGCGTGATGGAGGGACTTTCCATATGTATCTAGAGTGTTGATGGATTGATCGGAGTTGCAGAGTGCCGGATATCCGACTCTGGTTTGGTGCACATTACTGGGAGGGGTAATTTGACACGGCGGTTAGGCAATGCTTTATGGACGGGATGTGAGATGGATTTTGGGCGTTGGTTAATTAAGATTATGCACTTCGAGTACTGAAGACCTTGGCCTTCAACATGATTCGTTACGTCAGTGGTGTGCTTGTTCAGTAACTGCATGTCCACTATGTATCAGAGGACTGTAATGTTACTATCAAGCAATCATGTACACTTGGTACAATGCCTTTCAAGAGGCGAGAAGAGAAGAGGCGCGCAAAAAAAAAAAAAAAAAACCGGATATCAGAAAGCATAAACTTTAGCATATCCTAAGCTGAAGAAAGCCGGATGATTCGATCGGAAAATTCAACCCCACTACAACAAGTATACAGGTGGAGTAGGTTGGGTACTCTGTTCGGGATTCGCTTAGGGGCCAATTAACAGCCAGACGTTGTACTACCTACTTGCATGTCATCACAGGGCTATAAAGTGCTCCCGAGCCAATGTACATATGCGGTGTGCTATGTAGAAATAGGATAAGCCAAATACGAGCTCGATGGGACTTCTCATTCAGCTGTTCAGCCGTGGGGAGAGGATAAACTACACGCTACCGGCTAGGTGCGCCCTCGCGCCACATACCTCGCTTCATATAGTTAGCACATCATCTTCTTCTACTCTGTATCTAACCGTAGTCTGTACCCGATCGGACAAGTCATATGTTCATTTCACCAACCACGGATAAGCAATATTCAATTATGAGTCATAAGACGACAGCCGGGATTCGGATATCAGCTGCCTAACACCGATTTCTCCGGACTCCGTAGATAATAATTAGAGCTTGGATGTGCACAAAGGAAGTGCGTGGGCGACAGGTGCCTTATGCACACAGAGTTGGAAATGAGCACCCGATGACCTCACGGAAGGTCGCGGATAGCACCGATCCACGCCAAGAGGATCGTCATTCGGCGTTTCCCTCTCGTTTTTGTAGAAATGAAAGAAATGTTTAGATTTTACGAGCACCTGGTGGAATAATCAAGTAAAAATTAACCAACTATTGAATCCTGTCTGAGCCTGGTCTGGCCGGCTATTATTCATTATTATTACTGAAATGGTAGTGGTATTATTGATAACTTCGAAGCAGGTTTGTCTATATGACAGCATAACTGACCACCCAGGCGGCACCACGATGTCATGCTACGGAGACAGCTGCAGAAAGGAAGGATGGTCCCGGCATACCAGCATTTCTGCCTGGAGGACAGCCACTCGTACAAAGCACACACACACAGCCATTGTCGGCTACTTTAATTGATCTGTGAGGGGCACAATGATATTCTGATGATCTTCCTCTGTCCCCCAATAGATTTCAACCCATTCTGCAAGTGTCGGGGTGTACAGGCAAAGGTCTCTTTTCTGTAGAGCACTATCTATGCGGACTTTGGCCAGCACATAGTCGTGGAATCATGTGCCAGCCATGCCAGGCTCGTGTCAGACTCTGCATACCATCTGACACGGAGAGAGATAGGCGATGCCCAACGTTATTCGTGGCTGCGGCCATGAAGAGACGATCTATCATGCCATCGCTTTTTCTTGTGCAGTACTCCGATAGTGGTGTCAAGTCCCCGGATTCCATGCTCTTGCCCTTGTACGTACAAAATACTCTATACCTGGGTGGGAAGTCATTCCACTGCCAAGAGTGCCTAGAGAGTGACCTGGAGAGCAGGTTCCCGTGACTGCCGATTTCCGAGATTTCTTCATTCGTAGTGAATACCCTGTACAGAGTGCACGGTACAGAGTACAGAGTACTCTGTGTCTCAATGCAACAGTATACCACGAACAAGTCTGGAGCTAGATCAATCTCTAGTAGGGAAGATTCAGCGCATCATGACGGACTGACGGAGTCGTATCAACGGAGCACAACCCGACTCATACTTTGAGAAGCATAATACGGCCTTCATAATCATGCTGTTTATTTCCACGGCCTGGCCGTTGTGATCCCCACTTGAAGTAGTGAACGAGCTGGGAATTCGGATGCTCAAGGATAAAAAAAAAAAAAAAGTCGGATGGATTTCTAAGGCCTTGTTTTCTTCTCGTCTTCTTTTTCTTCTCCTCTTCCCCCTCGCCATTTCTCTGTTCCTGATTCTATTTCATCTGATCTAATCCTTCTTTTATCTCCCTTCATCTCCTTGTTCTGCTCTTTGAGTAGCTCAATACATACCTCGTTCCGTGCTTTTCAGCCCTACCGCGGTATACTACACGCTTCGCCGATCGGCCTCTTCCCCTCCCCGTATAACACGCTCGTGCACTCGCTTATAAGCAACACACCCTCTGCCGTTCGTTCTGTCCTACCTTAGTGTGCCACAATTACGCACTCGACCAGGAGAAATATAATAGGAGTTCCATACGGTGCTTGGTACAGCTCTTTACAAGCTATTCGGAGTTGACGGTTCAGCTGGAGTGTGATATCATTAGCTCTGGGTACCGTCATAGCATTATCATTGCTCCCCAGAGTAAAAAGGGAAAACGCAAAAGGTCGTATTCAAATAGTTCAAATCAACTCTTTCATCCATGTGGCGCAACGCTTCAAATGCCGCGCTTACCGCGGCCTTCTTATTCGCGTCGCTCGCGAACGCTCTCCCTCACGGTGATGACCACTCGATGGATGATATGAATATGGATATGGGAATGAGCACGGGTATGGGTGGTCATGGTTATAATGCGACTTCAAAATCGTCGGAACCAGCTGAAGACTCGCCCATGAGTTATTTTGCGTATGGAAAGCACTCGGGTACCATCGTCGCGCACATCGGTCTGATGGTTCTGGCTTGGTGTTTCATTCTTCCTGCAGGTGAGAAGCCCTCCTTTGATCTCATAACCAATTAAATCTAACTGAATTTCAACAGGTGTCATGCTCAGTATCGCGCGCTCGTGGTTGGCGCTTCCTACTCAATTCGCGTTCTTGGTTTCCAATGCTATTGGTTTGTTGGTCGGGATCATCTATAACAGCCAGACCCCCGATCTTTACGAGAACAATGCGCACCACAAGATTGGCTGGATCGCGACCTGGGTCGCTAGCGCGCAAGTTGTTATGACCTTGCTCTTTGCCTATGCTGGACGGGGCGAAACCGAGGTGTCATCGCACGAACGCGCTGCGTTTCTTCCCGTGGCCACCGAGGACACACCCAGTCCTTTGCAATCTTACCCGTCCGGCTCTTTCCACGACTACCGGTGGTCCAGAGACAGTGGCCAAGGATCGGAGCGTAACTCGTCCTCTCTGCACAGCCGCCCCGGGTCGCCTTCGAACGAATATGATGGTTTCGAGAAGCCGGAAGATCAGGACCACGTAAAGCCTACTGAAAGCCGGCGTTGGTTCCAGGGTACGGTTGTCGACCGATTCTTGTCCAGTCGTGTACCCTCCATGGTTTCTAGCCGTTTTCTCCGGATTTTGAACATTATTCATATGGTTATCGAGCGTATTATCATGCCTTTCGGTTTCACTGCTATTGCTACTGGAGGTGTGACCTACGGTGGTATTATGGTAAGGATCATTTATTTAAACTTTCTTTCCCATCAGGAAGGTTGGCTAACGCATGTTTGATAACAGAGGGGCGTTGAAGTTTTCAACGGGCTCGCACACTTCATCAAAGGAGGCATTTTCTTCTGGTATGGTTTGCTCACCCTTGGACGATGGATGGGCTGCTGGGCCGACTTGGGTTGGGCCTGGAACGTGAAGCCTATGTCTCCCATTGTGCCCAAGTGGAAGGCCAACATCGCCAACGGCGAGTTCACCGAGTCGAGTGTGATTTTCACATATGGTATCACCAACGTCTTCCTGGAACACCTTGCCGGTTGGGGTAAGGAATGGTCTGCCACGGACTTGGAGCATGTGTCAATCTCCATCATGTTCCTCGGTGGTGGCCTCTGTGGTATGCTTTTCGAGTCTAAGCGCATCAAGAGCTGGTTGAACGAGACCATCTTGCAAGTTCCTGGTCGTGGATCAGCGGATTCCAACTGGAAGCTCCCTGATACCCAAGGTGTGTCACTCAACCCGATGCCGGCTCTGGTGATTCTCCTCTTGGGTATGATGATGGGCTCGCACCATCAAGATAGCATGGTGTCCACTATGATTCACAAGCAATGGGGCAACCTTCTCGTGGGATTTGCCTTGGCTCGTGGCGCGACCTATGTCTTGCTCTACATCAAGCCGCCAACTTCCTACCTGCCCGCACGTCCCCCGACTGAGATCATCTCTTCTTTCTGCTTGATCGCTGGTGGACTGATCTTCATGCTGAGTGTAAGTATCCACGAGTTTCACGTTTATTGGAGAAAGCAATTAGGCTAACTATCGTTTGCAGACCCGCACTATTGTAGAGTCCATCGAGTACTACAAATTGGACGCCATGTTCACTTTCACCGTGGGCATGGGCTTCACGGCTTTCATCATGGCCTGCACTATCTTGTCTATTGCTCTCAAGGCGTGGGCTGTGAAGCGCGAGTCCAAGCCGCAACTGCCGCCTTTCCAATTCCCGGCCACAGCATAAGTTCTGTCTTGACAGGGACATCGATACTTTCAACTCTTTGAATCGTCGTCTGGCTGGAATGACGTGCAAGATCATAATTCTCTTTTTTGTTCTTTCTTTCTTTCTTTCTTTGCTATCGAAGATGACGGCGGAAACAAAATCATTTCTGGACCCCGTTTATCGACTTCGCAGCTTGCAGCTTTATACCCCATACATTTATTGCTTTCTTCGGCCCAGGGTCGGAATTAGCCTCATTAACAGAGGCATGATACCACGAGTACTGACGTACCGACGCGAGGAGTTTGCTATTTACACGATTTTTCTTCTGGCTTATGAAAATGATATCCCATGGGTTATGGTTGAAATAATAAGGTAGTTAATTTGACGACTGGGCTTTGACTTTTGTGGTTATTGCGATATTTGTGGTATTTGGACACATGGTTAATAGTATTGTCCATCTGAATATATGTTATCAACATGGCTTTCCTTTGTAGATGTTCTGTAACATATTTGGCGAGGGGCAAGCTTTGGTCCAGTCCTTGGGCGCTTACTTGATCCTTCCTGTACGTCCGGTGAGGCTTCAATCACCGGGGCTATACCTCTCGGTTGTATCCGCTGTAGTGTACTCAGGCCCTAACATTATCCACTGGCGATGCTCTCCTGTATAACCATCGGCACCACTGTCCTCATCACTCCCGACCCTTGGAACAGAGACCTACGGTGTTGTCTATCATGTAGGTTCCAAAGTCAAGGGATATCCCCAATTTCGCTTTTGGAGGGCTGGGATCTACATACGATATGAATGTTAGACTTGGACTCAGGTGGTGGCTGGAGAACTATCGACTTACGGACGGATCATGTTTGGAGATGACGGGGACGGCGTCTACTGGGGAAGAGTAGCATGCGAGACATTGATCGTTAGATCTGGTTTTGATTTCGAGTCGGGTGTGCTCGGTGAATTTTTCTGGCTTCTCGCTTGTGTAGGACATAATGGTCTTGGGTTCGTGTCTGTAGATTCCTGCAGGGGCAGGAAGCTTACCATCGATAGCTGCGAAATTCGTTCCATTTATGTCAGAATTGGCTGTGTCCATGCTGGTGTGGTGTCTACAATTTATATTCTCCTTTGATATACACTACATGGTACAATTCTAGGTCGATTACTGGTGATCTGCTGAAAGTGGTTTCGAATACCAAGGATGAGCATGAGCGAGTCAGACCGCTATGTGTCGCCTGGATAGTGGCGATGGTTATGCTTGAGGCAGTGGAAAGCACAAACCACCAATACAAGAACTTCTTATGCGAGATCTATATTTTTATATTCCAAGATAAGCTCATGAAATCCTAAAAAGCGATAAGGGAAGTATCTAAATGCATTATAAATATCTCCAACTGCGGAGTTAAGTGTTTAATCCCGAGTTGCAGAAAGCTTAGTTAGCCCCGCCGAGATGACAAAGCAACGTTACCACAGTGCAGGGGTATCAATACGACGCAATAAAGCTGCGTCTCATTGTCATAGTCGATGCAGTAGATTAGAGATGGCAGGTGGCAATGAGCATGGTTTCTTTGTATCGAAAGAATTGGTGTCGAGAACGAATCAGTCTTCCCCGCAGGATTAGTCAGTATGAGCAAGTAAGTTAACTATTTCCCGAGGAACGGAGCAGGCAAGTGGGGTTGGAGAGAAAAATTGGAAAGGAGAGAGGCGTGGGACCTTGAATGACGACGTTATATAAGAGGGGCCCGCCGGGTCGGTCAGTGTAGCTTTTCTCCAGCTTAGACTTGATATCCCCATTTTCTCCCCCTATATCTCTCTTATACCTCCATATCTTTCAAAATGGCCTCCAACCCCCCCGGAGCTTGCTGTGCCACTGGCTTTAAGCACGAGGGTACTCCTGTCGGTGAGGTGAAGAACATCGCTGGTGGTAGGTGTCCCATAGCTTTACTATTCGCCCCATATCCAATTACTGATTTCAACTCATAGTCGACACCTACATCACCTACCCTAAGGACAACAAGAACCCCGACAAGGCCGTCATCATCCTCACCGACATCTTCGGTCTCTTCGTCAACAGCAAGCTTCTTGCCGATGAGTACGCCAATAATGGCTACTTGACCATCATCCCCGACCTCTTCCATGGCGACCCCATTCAGATCGGTGACATGGAGGCCGGCAAGGTCAACCTTCCCGAATGGATCCCCAACCACCAGCCCGGTCGTGTCGACCCCGTTGTCGAGGGCTCCATCAAGTACCTGAGAGAAGACTTGGGTATCAAGCGTGTTGCTGGTGTTGGCTACTGCTTCGGCGGCAAGTACGTTTGCCGCTTCTTGAGGAATGGCAAGCTCGACGTCGGCTACACTGCTCACCCCTCATTCGTCACCCATGAGGAACTCGGTGGCATCACTGGTCCTTTGTCCATTGCTGCTTCTGGTATGTTTTTCCCTGGAACCCGCGCACACTCTTTATTCTTCTTCAGTAATTGATTGTCTGTAGAAATCGACCAGATCTTCACTACCCAGCTCCGTCACGAGTCCGAGGACACCCTCATCAAGACCGGCCAGCCCTGGCAGATCAACCTCTACAGCGGTGTCACTCACGGTTTCGCCGTCCGTGCCGATTTGAGCAACCCGCACTTCAAGTTCGCCAAGGAGCAGGCCTTCTGCCAGGCTGTTGTGTGGTTCAACCAGTACCTGTAAATTGATAGAATTACAAATATAGATAGCCAAGATCATGAACGATAATAATGAGAAACGAGTAAATTGATTTTTCTTGACAGTCGTAGATCATCCAATTCGATAACGGGCTTATCGGGTCACGTGGAACGGAGACCACCTGAACTTCTGATCCTAATTGTTATCCGGAGCTGGGACAGAGTCAAGCCTCGTTTCAGTCCTTTTGCACTTGACTTCACTGGGGGGCTATTGCTTGTGGCTCCTTTTACTAGGGCCTATCATTGCACTCTTTTGTGTTTCCTCAACTTCCTCCCACTCTGGTTGCTGCTGTCAGTTTTGCATAGCCCCTGGTGATCTACTAGGTGTCATTTGCGATAGCCGATTTCACTTGTTGTACAGGCATTGGTTTGATTGTATGGTTTAGCATTGCCTTTTTTTCTTTCCTTGGGAATCTCCATTCTACACGCTGAATTCACTCTTTTCGCTATTGGACTCGGCAGCAACGTGTTGCGTTTCCATTCATTGGCGACCTCGACCTCTCCTCTTCGCTCGCTCGTGACCTCGGTTCGTCTACCGGATCGATCACCGCCAGAACCGGCGTCGTACAGCCGATCTATTAGAATATTTCCGCAGAAACGCGTTGAGAAAAATAAAAGACCGTTATCACACGACAAACGCTTCTCGAGCAATGACTACCCCAGCCGCGCTGCCACCGTTGCCTTTCAACCCGTCCCGGGTCCGGTCCTACATCCTCCGGCTGCCACTTTTCACGCGGCTCGTGCTTCTGGCGATATTTGCGTTTTGGATCCTTGAGTTACAGAAAATATGGAGTGTTGTGCAGTGGGGGTCATTGACGCCGGATGAGATCGGGCTTGGTAGTAGTATGTCCACTTCCATCCCTTACCTGTTTATAGGGATATGAGAGATGAGATGGAACGGGGCTAATGCAGCGAAATAGTGTATCGGCTTAATACGTATCCATTTATTCATATGGGATTTTTTCACACTTTGTTGAACATCTTGGCTCTTACGCCGTTGTTGGAACGGTTCGAGGCTGAGCATGGGACGTTGACTTCAGTGGCTTTGTTTATTGGACGTGAGTTGGCGGTTTGGTGTGGTTTCTTTCTAAGATGATGCTGACTTCGCTTTCAATAGCGCTTTCAACTCTTCCTGCAGGTCTCTATCTCCTCGTGGAGAAGGTGATTTTGCATCGCAATACCCCGGTTATTGGTGCAAGGTTCGTGATGAATTCATTTCTTGGTTATGTGGTCAACAAGGCTGACTGGTACAAGCGTTTGGGCGTTCCTTCTCTTGGGCTCGGAAGCTGTTAGGACGTTCAAGTCCCACCCCTACTTCAGGTATGCTCTTGTTTGAGTGATAGAATTATATCACTGGAATGTCCATGCTAACGCTATACTTTGCAGCATTGGTAGCTACAAGATACCCACCTGGACGTCGCCTCTGCTTGCGTGCGTTTTCGCTTCGGTGCTCATACCAAACACAAGCTTCCTTGGGCACCTCTGCGCTGTGCTTGTCGGTTACTTGCGTAAGTATTATAGCCTCTTATATTAGAGCGCATGCGCTAACTCCACGTTCTATTTTTTAGTTGGCCTTGGATACCTCAAGGTCTTTGTCCCGCCAGAGAAGATCCTCCGATGGATAGAAGGCAAGCTGAATCTCCTGGGAAGATTGCCGCACTATGTGTCAGTGGATCAGAAAACATATGGTCGCTATGGCGTGCTCCCTACTGCGAACCCCGTGGGGGATCGACCGACGCCCTTGAGCTACCTGGGATCTACGCAGCGTCTGGGAAGCTCGGAATGATAACATTTGGACTGCGCATTACATGTGTGCATATGAATGATAATAAGAATGTTTATAATTGTATGATAGTAAAATATACTTTCGAAAAGCATCCAGAAGCAGTGTAAAGGTCAAATTGTGCAAGTGGTCGCTACCACCGGACGTATATTATGATGCACGGTCTAGAGACTAGTGATCCGTGACAAGTCCGACGTGCACTCTGTACAGCATGGAAAGACAACTCGAATGATTTGAATTTATGAATAAATGGCTTTAAAACGTGAGCATAATCAATCTTCCCCCGTGCTTTCTTTAATTCCACACCCCTATCCATCCAATCCATCTCCCACGGATTTACCTCGGACCACCACTCCAAAACCAATCTACTAACACAGCAACAATGCCAGTCCCTACCCGCAATCTGCGGCGTAACCCTCACTTCCTCTTCATCCGCCTCCCCTACCTCCTCTCGTTCCTCTGCATCGTCGTCGGCGTTATATGGCTTCTCCTCCTGCCCCTGAACGAATACTCGCGCCGGACGTATATCTCGGAGAATGCGCTGTTGCCCGGTCAAGTGCATGCGTATTTCTCGGGTAGTGAGCAGAATATCTTCCGGGGTTATAAAAAGGAGCTTGAGGGGTTGTTGATAGGTGGTGCTGGTGATAATGGGGGTGAGGATGGAGTGAGCGGGGAGGTTGAAGTGACACCTGAGTATGTTCCGTCCTCCCATGACGCTGGAATAGTGGTGGACCAGTCTCTGGCTTAGTTCCGATGCTAATTGTTGGTGAAAAGGGCATCTGAAAAGGTACAATCGATCCTACGAGCCGCCGGGTTGAAAGTTGCGACGCAGAATTACGAGTACACGTCCGCTGGAATCACGCATCAAGGACAAAATACCTATGCGATTATCAATGCGCCGCGCGGAGATGCTACGGAGGCGATTGTGCTGGTTGCAGCTTGGAAGACGGCGGATGGGGAGTTGAATACCAATGGGATTACTCTTGCGTTGACGTTGGCGAGGTATTTTAAGAGTGAGTTTTTTTTTTTTTTTTTTTTTTTATTTTTTATTTTTTCTCTTTTCGCATGGAGAAGGAGAAGTCATATGCTGACCATATGAATTATAGGGTGGTCTCTCTGGTCCAAAGATATCATCTTCTTGATTACCCCCGACAGCAAGTCTGGGACGCAGGCATGGATCGACGCGTACCATGACATGCACCCGCCCTCCGTCCAACCACTACCATTAAAGAGCGGGGCATTGCAAGGTGCCTTGGTGGTGGAATACCCCTTCGACCACCGCTTCGAGTCCCTGCATATCGTATACGACGGCGTCAACGGCCAACTGCCCAACCTCGACCTCTTCAACACAGCCGTCTCCATCGCTGGCGGCCAGATGGGCATCGGCGCGGTCCTGCAAGAGATGTGGGACCACGACGACAGCTACGAAGCACGACTGGAGACCATTCTCCGGGGAATGATCAAACAGGGTTTTGGCTACGCGACTGGTGCGCATAGCAGCTTCATGCCGTACCATGTTGATGCGATAACATTGCAAACTAAGGGAGAGGGCTGGCAGGATGAGATGGCTCTGGGTCGGACGGTAGAGAGTCTCTGCCGGAGTTTGAACAACCTGTTGGAGCATCTGCATCAGAGTTTCTTCTTTTATCTGCTTATGCAGTCTAATCGATTTGTCAGTATTGGGACGTATTTGCCTAGTGCGATGTTGATTGCTGGTAATTTTACCATTATGGCGATTGCGCTGTGGATGCGTACTGGATATTATGCGGGCTCTTCTCCTTCTACTAGCGCAAGTGCACCGGCCGATGAAAAGAAAGAGACGGCTCAGAAAGAGAAAGATGCCAGTCCAGCAAAGACAGATGCCAGCGGTGTTATGGAACGACAGCTAGCCCTTCCACTTACCTTTGTCGTTGGCCTCCATCTCCTGGGCTTACTTCCTCTCTACATCTTCAATAACCTCTCCCACCAGGTAAGACAAGCCCGATCCCAATACAGACCAAAAGACATCCAAACTAACAAAAACAGTACTTCGCCTCCGCAGTCTACACCTGCATTCTCGCCGACATCCTCCTCCCCCTAACCCTCGCCGCCCTCTTAACCCACCATTCCCCTTCTACATCTACCAACGCAATCCCCCAACACTACCTCCTCATAAAATCCTTATCCCTTCTCCTTCTTGGTCTCTTCCTCTCCACTCTCGCAACCCTAAACTTTTCCCTCTCTTTCATGATCGGCCTCCTCTGCGCCCCGCTAACCTTCACTAACCGCACTACCTCCACCTCTGTTCTACGGCACATATTTTCGACAATTGGGCTGGTGATTTTGAATGTCCTTTCGCCGCCGGTTGTGCTTGTGGGTGGGTGTTGGTGGGCTGGGGTTAGTGTGGAGAGTGTGCTTACACTGGCGGCGTTTGGGTGGGATGTTTGGGGGGTGTGGACGCAAGTTGTTGTTTGGTGTGTCTGGTGGCCGGCTTGGGTTATTGGGTGTGCATTGTTGGGATCTTCAGTGTTTTAGCTTGGCTGGATGTGGTGTTATATGTTTTGTTGTGAAGGATGTATAGATTAATATGGGTTTTATGTACGGAGCGGTATGGGATATTATAGTTCTTGACATTGCAACCATCATCAATTACCATCATGCTTTTCCTATCATATTCAGGAAATCTAATACAGGATTGTACGTAAATGCAAGCAGTACCGTCTCCATCCAGATAGAACATATCTATGCAGCCCACACATCCTTGCCAACACCCTCGATCCAGTGGCCCAGCTGGTTGACACCGGCATCCCAGTCCTTAAGCCTGTTCCGCATGCCTTCAATCTGCTTCAGATCCAACACTTTGGGCTGCACCCAGTTGATCTGAGCAACCTGGGCGACCTGGTCGATCGATCCCTTAAGGAGACCCAACGACAAAGCCTTCATAATCAGATGTTCAATCTCCTCCGGCTTCACCTTCGTCTCGACAGAGATCGATTCAAAGGTCAGGTTGCGGTCGTGCGGGGGACGGCGAAAGACCATCTCTGTGAGAGCGGCGAGGGAGATCTTTTGGTAGAGGAAGATGCGGTGTTGTGCCAGGAGGGGGTCCTTGGCGATGTTGCCGGCCAGCACATCGTATGCGGCCAGGTCGCCACGGTTGAAGGTGAACAAGAGGTCACGCAGCCAGGTGTGTTGCGCCTCCATGAGCGACTCGAGGATCGGGTGCATCAACAATTCACCAAAGTTGTAGATCGAGTCGGACACTAAAGCGGCGATACTAAGGTTATATGCGCGGGTCGCCCGCTCGGACGCGGACAGGTCCTCAAGGTTTACGCAGGCGAGGTAGAGGAGGGCGTTCTTGTAGAAGGAGGCGAATTCTTGTTTGGCCTAGATTCGTGATCGTCAGATAGCTGTATTAAAAGCAAAACCAAAAAAAAAAAAAAAAAAAAAAAAAAAAAAAAAAAAAAAAAGTGACTAACATGGTAGTAGTCTGCGTTCACTTTATAGAAAGAAGCATGCACAACAGTCTCAACCGCGTCGAACGAGTCCAAGATCCGCTGGCACATCTCCAGGTCTTTCTTCGCACCATCAAAGTCCTGTAGCCGCTGCTTAACGTTGGCAACGTCCGCAAGGGCATAGGCGTAGGCATCTTGTGATTCGGGCTTGTTGACTTTATCGGCCAATGATGTAAGGAAAGACAGTCGCTCTTGGTCATCTATTCCAACGCGTGCTGTTAGCTTCGTACGCCTCCAATCCAAGCATAAAAAAAAACCCACCTGCACATCCTGTTGATGCCATCAACCCCAGCGACACAAATTTGAGCTGGTTAATCCGGTCCGCAAAGCTGAGGACAAACGTCTTGAAGATCGCTAACCGCTGCGGAGCACTCTCTGGTGTGCGGAAGAAGTCGATCAGGGTATCGGTGAGTTGGTGCCATAACTTTCGCTCCCAGTAGTCTTCAAAGCTGAGGAAAAATGGTTGGGATTGCTCCGGAGCTTGTGAAAGCTGTTCGGTCAGGAAATCGGAGATCTTTTGGTTCTCCATGGTGGAGAGTGGCAGGGCTAAGAGGTGAGCTGCGGGCTGAGACGAATCGACGAATACAAGGGGAAGGAAGCTATGATAAT
The DNA here is from genome assembly GCF_000600275.1 of Aspergillus ruber CBS 135680. Classification (NCBI taxonomy): domain Eukaryota; kingdom Fungi; phylum Ascomycota; class Eurotiomycetes; order Eurotiales; family Aspergillaceae; genus Aspergillus; species Aspergillus ruber. The sequence continues at coordinate 96,068 of NW_024467335.1, read as the reverse complement.
AAACGGCGGAATAGAATCAGTCCGGGGTATACAGAAATCAAGACTGTTTCTGATGGAGGTAAAAAACGGCCGTGGTGTGTTGAGAGATGACAGACATAGCGATGGCTGGCCGCTTTGGGAGGAGCTCAAGGCGGTGTCTCTGCGGCGCCGTAGTCCGCTGTCGTCAGTGACCCAACTACAGAGTGCACTACACCCAACTACCACAAGGCGCTCTTTCTTTTTTTTTCTTTTCCTTTTCTTTTGCATTGACTCAGGGAAACATTAACTTTCTTATACGAGCCTTTGGCATGACTCTACCAATCAATGCCTTCCACACGCAGGTGCTATGAATCCAGTTAGAAAGTATCCGATATCTCTCCGAACCAGTATAGAGTACCTTGGGTAATTTTGGTGCTTAAATATCAGGCTATTCTCTTGTCAAATTGCTCTTTCTCTGTAGCTTCATCACTCAGAATCCCAATCCAGATATACTCAATTGCTTTTATTTGAATTATACATTTTGCAGCAGCTATCTTACTCGATCACAGCTATGGCAGGACTCACTGAGAAGAACAGACAAGTCTTTGAGTACGTGGATCTTCTGTGCTGCGATAGACAGCAACTGACTGTGATTGTAGCAAGAAGGCTGGCTCTTACATGAACGACTTTTCTGGCGTTATCCAGTCCATCTGCAACCAGGTCGAGAACAGCCGGTTCTGGATCAGTGACAAATGGACAGATACTGAGGCCGGGAAGGGACAAGAGCTTCGGATTCTCGAATATGCTTGTGGCCCAGGTGCTATATCTATGGTATATATAGGCAATGTCTTTCTTTGGCATGAGAATTGAATGAATGGCTGATTTGTATAGACACTAGCTCCGTTTGTGACAAAGGTCCTTGGATTAGACGTCTCAGATAACATGGTTGCGGAATACAACAAGAACGCTGAGGTGGCTGATCTTTCAGACAAAATGAGTGCGCGGAGAGGCGACCTTCTGGCGGACGGCGCGTCAACTGACCTGTCCGGCCCGGAATTCTTCAACTTCGATGCTGTGGTTGTCAGTATGGCCCTTCACCATTTCGATGACGCCAGCAAAGCCCTGAAAATCCTCGCAGAGCGATTGCAGCCGGGTGGCACTTGCGTGATCGTTGATATTGTCCCGGACCATTCACACGATTTCCGTCAGCAAATTCGTGAGCACGTCAACAGCGAGACTGCTGAAACGGTCAAGTCGCATGGGTTTACCCTAGAGCAAATGAGGGACTTGTTTGCGGGTGCCGGCTTGACAAATTTTGGCTACCATGTCTTTGAGGAGCCGGCAGTATTCCGCAAAAATGGGAAGGAGATCTCGAAGACTCTCTTTTTGGCCAGGGCGCAGCGCTCATAAACCTGTCGATTTAAGGGATACGATGTCCTTTTAATGAATGGATTAATGATGGTGTTATTGAGTACCTCTAATAAAATGTTTTCAATTGTTTGTGCTCGATGGTATTGCATCGTAGATACTTGAATATTCTTCCAAGGGCTCTGTAGTATGTAACAGGCCACCTGATTGGTCAAAATCTAACGGCCAATGATATCCGTTGAATAGTCAGACGTAAAGGACATGGAGGTTTACAGCATCAACAACCTAGGTCAATTCAATTCAGAATAACAAAAGTCAGTTTAGCAGCACTTTCTGGCCTCAGATATTTTATATCACCCAAGAAAATCGCTATGATGCGGCTCCAGCAGCTATGTAAAGTATTCCCTAATCGGGACTAGCGCGGTCCCGTGGCTTGCACCGGGAATCTCTGGAGAACGACTTTCGCCAATCCAGCGTCAAGTCCAGCACCACTTGCTGAGCTCTGCCGGCCCATCTCCCAGTACTCCCAACATAGTACGTATATTTGCCCCTCGAATGTCGCAATTTATCGAGCTCCTCTAACCTACCCGCGAACAGATGACCATGCAGAAGTGCAGGGCCGTCAATTCCGCCCTGGGGTCGAAGGCATTCGTCCCCGCTCCCCGGGTTCAATTCCAGGCGCAGCGCCGATTCCTCCAAGATGTCGCGATTACTAGAACCGGAAAGCCGCTTCTGAAGGTCCAGGGTGGACGGTAAGGATACGTTGGAGCCGAGAAATACTGGCCAATGGGTTGCTGACAGGTCGTTTTCTTCCACAGGTCGTCTCTCGGAGGTATCAAGCTCTTCCCAACCGGCTCGCATTGTTTGCCTGTTTGATCAATCTGACAACCTGTGATTTAGGTCATACCGTAACCGTCTTTGGTGCCACCGGTTTCTTGGGTCGTTATATCGTCAACAGACTCGGTATGTCAATATGCTGCAAGCAGGGGAAGGGAGAAGCTGACAATCCGTCCAGCTTCGCAGGGATGCACGGTCGTTGTTCCCTACCGCGAGGAGATGGCGAAGAGACACCTGAAGGTCACTGGTGACCTTGGCAGAGTCGTTTTCATTGTACGCCGTCAGCCCGAGCCAATGCGAAATCATATCGTGCAATAAGCTTATATATACCTAGGAATATGACCTGCGGAACACCCAGTCGATCGAAGAGAGCGTCCGCCACTCCGACATTGTCTACAACCTGGTCGGCCGCCAATACCCTACCAAGTGAGTGGTTACGGGGAATTTTGGTTGTGGAACTGGTGTGTTAATGGCTATGCAGGAACTTCTCCTACACCGATGTTAACGTCGACGGTGCGGAGCGCATTGCAGAGGCGACCGCCAAATACGATATCGACCGTTTCATTCACGTCTCCTCTTACAATGCTAACAAGGATTCTCCATCCGAGTATTTCTCTACGAAGGTCCGTTCCTTAATTTAGATGATACATTTATTGGGTATACTGAACTGTGTCATAGGGCTGGGGTGAAGAAGTGGTTCGCTCCATCTATCCTGAGACCACCATCGTCCGACCCGCTCCCATGTTCGGATTCGAAGACAACCTCTTCCACAAGCTCGCTAGCGTGGCCAACCTCTTTACCGCCAACCACATGCAGGAGCGCTTCTGGCCTGTTCACGTAAGATATTCTGCGCAATGCATGCTATGGTTGAATGTGTTGCTGATGTCCAATCCAGGCCCCTGATGTTGGCGCTGCTCTCGAGCACATGCTTCACGACGACTCCACTACGGGTGAGACCTATGAGCTCTACGGTCCCAAGAACTACTCTACCGCTGAGATTGCCGAGCTCGTGGACCGTGAAATCGTCAAGCGCCGTCGTCACTTGAACTTGCCCAAGGGTGCTCTCAAGGCTCTGGCTTACTACCTGAACAAGTACCTCTGGTGGCCCACCATCTCCGCCGATGAGGTCGAGCGGGAATTCATCGACCAAAGAATCGATCCAACGGCCAAGACCTTCAAGGATCTTGGAATTGAGCCGGCTCAGCTGGAGGACCTCACCTTCCACTACCTGGTAAGTGTTCATTGTCTTGCCGTTTTGTGATTCAGTAGCTAACTGTTGCGCAGAAAGGTTATCGGAGCGCTTCCTACTACGACCTGCCCCCGGCCACAGAGCGGGAGAGACAGGAAGAGAGGAAGTACGTGCATGTTCTGGACGACCAGTAATCGTCTCTGTTTCCATACGTGTGTACATAAACTAGACTCAATCAATTTCCTTGTGTTCTTCAATGACGTATGTCGGAGTATAATGTTGCAGCGGCCAGGCATGAATGAGCTATATTCGGCAGTGGAATTCATAATAATGAAATATCAGTAAACCAAGAATGAGTATGTCTATAGCATAATAGCAATCCACCTACATAGCTGCCAAGCTTCTCATTTGATCAAAATCCCCCGCCTCATCCGACAACTCCATCAATAAACTATCACCAGCACAACAACCATATCAGCCCCCAACCCACAGAACCAAGAACAATGGCGCAAAAAACACCAATCCTCCTCCTTAAAACCAAATCCACCCCCTCCGACGCCTACGACGAATACTTCACCAACAAAAACTACAACCCGCTCTTCATCCCCGTCCTCTCGCACCAATTCCACACCCAGAACCTCGCGCACATCCGCGACCTCTTCAACGCTGGCGCATTGAAACACGATAACCCTGAACGGAAATATGGGGGGTTGATATTCACCAGTCAGCGCGCTGTGGAGGGGTTTGCGAGGATGGTTGAGGAGGATGTTGATGGTACCCCTTTCCCTCCCCCCGCTCCAGAGTATGGATATGAATTGGTGCAGTGCAAAATACTAATGAGATTCAATGAATAGGACAAATAGCTTCGGATTCTTTGAAATCTCTCCCCCTCTACACCGTCGGCCCCGCAACATCCCGCTCGCTATCATCGCTCGTTACCTCGCGCCTCCCGCACGCAACAATCCACGGCGCGGATACGGGGAATGGGGAGAATCTAGCACACTTCATCCTGGAACATTATAACAGTCTAATTGGGAATAAAAACGGGAAAGGAGAGAAACTACCGCTTTTATTCCTCGTTGGTGAACAGCGACGGGATATTATTCCGAAGATTCTTATGTCGGAAGGGCTAGAGGGAGAGGCGATTGGGGTGAAGGAGGTTGTTGTTTATGAGACGTGTGTTATGGAGTCTTTCGAAGGTGACTTTACTAAAATCATAGACTCTTATAGATTTGAGGATAGTGATGGTGAAGGAGAGAAGGTGATGTGGGTGGTCATATTCTCGCCAACGGGCTGTGATGCCATGTTACGGGTTCTGGGACTGGGTTCTTCGAAAGATAATGGGGACGGGGTGTTAGTGGCACCCGGGAAGAGGGTGTTTGTTGCGACGATTGGTCCTACGACGAGGGACCATTTGCACTTGAAATATGAGTTCGCGCCGCATGTTTGTGCTGAGAAGCCTAGTCAGGAGGGCATTGGGGGTGGGATTGAGAGGTTCATGGAGGGGAGGAATGGTAAATAGATGTGTTTTGGCTGCTTATAACGATATACCCATCTAGATTACTCGATATGCATGATGAAATGAATGGAGATATGGTATTCAGGTGATCATCTGAACAAAGGTTGACTATCTTAACGCCGTAGTTTCAAACACAGTAACATGACGGAATCAAAAGCCCCGGGATGGATGGTAAAGTGCTCGAATGTATGTATATCGCCTTAAAAACACAACTATCCTGACCCATATCCACTTCCTGTTCACATGGCCTCTTCTATCTACTCGATGTATGGTTGTGATCATTTATGTACTCGGATACGCCTTAAGCGAGATGTTTACCGCATGATTTCTTCGTAAATCAAGTCTGGGTGATTGTTAGCTTGGTTGCAAATAGTGCTCATTTGGATGAAGGTGGAACATACACTTCAGCTGCTCCTTGCTGAGCGCATCCTTGTTCTTGTCGAAATCGAAGAATCCATCCGGGATCGGAGGAGCAGTGGGCTCGTCGTCCGGGTCATGGTACGGCTCCAGGTACGGGTGCTGGAGGGCTTCTTCGACTGAGATACGCTTGGCGGGGTTGAATGCGAGGAGTTTCTCCAGGAGATCAAGGGCCTGGTCGTTGCTCTTGGGAAAAAGGGCCTTGAAAGGAATCTTCTTCTTAAAGGGAAGAGAGCGGATGTACTCGCGAGCACGGCGGGACTTGATTCCGTAGTAGTCCTCCATGGTTGGTGTACCCAAAACATCGAGGATAAGAGTCAATTGGTGGTGGTCTGTTTCACGTTAGCACATTGAAGTCTTCTCTTCCGGCGCTGCCACTTACAATCTTTTCCAGGGAACAGGGGCTTTCCGCTCAGCATCTCGGCCAATATACAGCCAACACTCCACACATCAATGGCTTTTGTGTACTCTTTAAAGGTCAACATAATTTCGGGCGCACGGTACCAGCGAGTCGCAACGTATTCTGTCATGAATCCAGAGTTGTCGTCGGTTGACGCGGCGGAACGAGCCAGACCAAAGTCGCAGACTTTCAGGTCACAGTTTGCGTTGAGCAAAAGGTTTGACGGCTTCAGGTCACGGTGGAGGACGTTTGCGGAGTGCATCGCTTTGAGCGCACGGAGGGTCTGGTAGATAAAGTACTGGCAGTGGTCGTCGGAGAGGTCTTGGGTACGGATAACTCGGTGCATGTCAGTTTCCATCAGTTCCTGCGATAGTTAGCCTGGTTCCCATGGGGTAATACCAGGGAAAGCAGTACCTGAATGAGGTATACTTCATTGAAAGAGTCATAGCTGCGGGGTCTCTGGATATCCAAGATAGAAATAATGTTTTCGTGGTTGAAATAGCGCAGCAGCTTCATTTCACGCAAGGTCCGCAGACAGAACATCGAGTGGTCGAAGGGGATGATCTTTTTGATCGCGACCTTCTGGCCTGAAGGCTTGTGAATCGCCGAACTATGAGACACCGTTTAGTACTAGACTATACTCCGACGATCACAGATACATACCAGACAACACCATAGGCACCCTCTCCGATGATGTCAGCGATCTCATACTGTTCGGAGATGTTGAAGGAGATCTTCCTCGACCCTTGCATCTTTGTTGTGATTTAGAGCTATGAATCGGCTTGTCAGATGTTTAATTGACATGGAATCGGCCATGGAGAATCCTGGCATGCTGTTGAGATAAGCTTACTTATTTGTGTCACAGTTTGTGTAATCCAAGTGTGCCAACAGCAGACGGGCTATTCAAGGTGTACGTCGCAATCTGCACTGAGGTCTAGCGAAGCAATCGGGACGTAACTGACGGTTGTTGGTGAATTCAGGAAATTGCAGGATGCGCGAATCTGGTGATTTTTGTTTCCCCCCCTGTTCCAAAACAAAGTGGCTCTTCGAACAAGGTCGACAGACGTGGGTAGCGGGGATGAGCGGTTAATCGATGGCGGATAGTGGTACACTTGATGAGCAGTCACGTTAGAATCGAACAGCTTCAAGAGGGAACGAGTGAGAAAGACGCCTTAAGCGCTTAGGTCGAGCCATTCCATTCCATTGAAAAAGCCACAGTTATCGACATGGAAAACAAAGCGAACGAGTATCCGTACCTGTGCGTGTAGTCCCCCTGACCTGCAAGTGGTGTTTATCGGGCTGCCGTCGGAGAAGCCGTCGTGAGATCTGTTGCCGAAGGCCGTCAGTGTTTGGAAAATGTTGAATATAATTGAGTGGGAAAACGAGAGCAAGAGATAGTTCTGACAGAGCACACGAACTTTTTTTCTGAGACGGTCGGAATGAAGATGGATCTGTGTCTGTCTGTCGCTCTCTGCTGTCTCAATAGTCTGTCTGCGGAGGGGCTGGGGAGGGGAGAGTGATGGGGGTGTGGGGTGGGGCAGTCAGCAGTAATGCAGGAGTACGTACAGAGTACAGAGTACGGAATACAGAATACAGAGAAACGCGTATGAGAGAAGTCGAAAGAGGGAGAAAAGAGAAGAGAAGAAGAAGAACAGGGAATGGTAGTGAGCGATCAAGCACAGCGGTGGTTTCTATTTGGTCCAGGCCCTCAAATAATAGTCTACTCTAGGAGCAGGACTATTACATGGAAATTCAGGGAGATTAACACACTTTCCCTGATAGAGTATTCCATGGAGTCCTCTATCCATGGTAGATATATCTGCCATTGACCCTGAAAATCCTCTGCTTCTCTTCTGTCTCAACCAGTGTTTCATCTTCTTTCTTAGTTGCCTCAGCATTCACTGGAGAATCACTCCATAATCTACCAATGGACTACTACTAGAGCAGAAAGTTGGCACTACTGCTGGGCCAAACTCAATCATCACAGTTTTATCACAATCCATATCACATGGTCTCTTATAGTCACTTCCTCTACAAAATACTCCATACAAATACAAATACCAGCCAAAAAGGGGAAGTACCCTGGCTGCCAAATAAGATATCAATATAATCAGTGTTGTATCTCATAAATAAGGAACCAAAGTATTTTAGGAAGCGGAAGCCATCTTCTCTACTGCACAATCTGTACACGTGTTTTCAACCTCGTCAGCTCAGTGGTCTTTATCGCACCAAGTCGACTTGGGGGGAGAGAGAGCAGAAAAAGAAAAAAAGGGGATCAAACCTTTTCCCGCAAAGACCCCATCCATTGCACCAAACTGGCGCTCTGATCCGATCGGTCCTCAACCAACAGTGTCTGTGCCCACAACCGGAGGCCTGGCTCCCCGTCCTCCCTAACCACATACAGATGTGGCACTACGATACTGCCCGCACCCTTCGCACGGTGATCCCGGCTCTTCTCAACCACCGCCCGAACCCGCTGGCTAAAGTCATTGTCCAATTCGGGAAGGTACTGCTTGCCCACGCGGAGTTGTAATTTGTCGGGTAATCCGAACACGTCGAGGATGAGCTGCGGCACCGCATCGCGTCCTACCCACAGGAACTGCGTCTGTCCGTCGTCGAGAAGGTAAAGACCATACGACAGCATCTGCTCAGACGCCAGATTGATGGGCGGCGGAAGGATGATTTCGCCCGTCTGCTCATCCGGCAATCCCGCATTGTCTGGCATATCGTGTAGCGAGTACATCTTCGGGTAGATGTACTGCATAAGAAGAGGAAGAGGAAGCGTCGAAAGCATACAAAGAGCAGCTGACCGCATATCGGTCGGAATTTGGGCGGATTTCCGGAGACCAAGCTAAAAAACAGAATGTCAGTTATCACAACATTTGACAGTGCAACCAAAGGCCGAAAAAAAAAAAAAAAAAAAAAAAAAAAAAAAAAAAAAAAAAAAAAAAAAAAAAACTTACGTTCTTGATCATGGCAAGGAAAAGAACAGGAAGTGCTCTCAGGTTGGCAGGGAACTGAAGTCCGCTGCCGCTTGCGCTTCCACCGGCAAGCTCCTTGCGGTACGTCGACAGAAGTTCCGTGACCTTGGCCTGCAATGCCTCTCGTGCCGGCTCCAAACCGTTCGACAGAGCCCGCTCAACAGCTTTGTGGCTGAAGTAAGCGGAAATCGCCTGCTGATCCGCTGAAGCATACAGGTCGGCAAGGTTCTGGGTGGTGGGAAGCGCCACGGTCGAGACACGGATCCTCCGCTCACCGTTACACGTGGTGTGAAGGACAGCTGCCTGCATGCATACCACTGGCTTCGTGACAGTCTCATCAATCGCAACCTCAACGACGTACGCTTGATCACGTGGGAAAGCAGGGAATGCACACAGATCCGAGCTACGGTTAAAGAAGTTACCGTAGAACGTGTTCATCCGCAAACCAGTCGTTGCACGGACACGCAGGACAGCCTCCAGTCCAATCTCTGACGACAGGTATTCAGAAAATTCTCGTGCGAACTTGATTGCATCTTCACTCCGGGCCGCGTTCCACCCAGGATAGAAGTAGGTCTGGCCACCCGTGTATCTCGGAAGGTTACTCAAGGACGCCACATCTTGATATTGGGAGGAGAACAAGAACATGTCCACTGACACCTGCGCCTTAGAGCACTCGACGGCAAAACTCTTGTAGAAGCTGTTGGCGGTCTGCAAAAGACCGCTCTCCTTGTTCGTACCTAGGACCTTTTTATCTTCTCTCATGGTAAGGACGCCTTGCCCAACATTAGGGAGCGACGTGCTGAGGACAGTCATTTTTCCGCCCACGGGGGAAATCAACTTGTAACCAGCCCGCAAAGCCGATCCCATAGCACAGCCATTGCTCTGAGTGTCCTGGAACATATCCTGCAGCTTGTCCAAGAACAGCTCGATGTTCTCCCGGCATTCACTTAGTGGCACCAGAAGATCACCAGGGATGGGAAGGAATGGCTCGTCAAGGTCGCTGACAACAAGCATACGCGGGTCTGAGCTCTCGGATCCGTCTCTGGGGATGCTGAAGTAATGAAGGCTGGTGTCCACGGCCATAAAGCCCAACCGGGTCCGCCGATCCGCGTTAGGGATCCGGTCGAGGCTCTCCTTGATGCATCGTGCGGTCGTGGCCAAGAGGCCGTTAGCAACCGAAGTATAGCTCACATCAATCAGGAAGAGGTAGACAAGCGGCTGCGGTGGTCGGACCATATATTCTTGAGGTGCGACAAACTCAACGACCGAGTGGTTGAGTTCGGGTCGCAGAGCCCGGTCCGCGGGCTTTTGCGCAGCGCTATCCCAATCGAAGGCTTGAGGCACATCATTCGTCAAGCTGCACATATTGCAACGCCAGCGGTGGCCATTATCCATGAATGTGACGAATGGGTTGATGTAGGATCGGCAGCGTCTGCATCGTGAGATGACTTGATCGGGAATCACCGGGATAGGGTCCTCTGCGTCATGGAGGGCTGCATATGGCTGAATGACAAGAGAGAAAGGTAATTTGGATTTCTTCAAAAGCGAGTGGTTCGTCGGGACGGCATTTAGTGTCGAGCGCATGTATTTGGGAGGGCAATTTGCGTGGGGAGACGGGAAGACACTGGTCTAAGAGCAAGTCAGCAAACTCCAACACCAAGTAGTTCAGTAAACTAGGTACATACACCCGGCGGCAAAATGATAGGAGGCGGAGGCAAGTCTAGCTCTGCGACATTGAATGGTTGGCTGAGAAGGTCGGTCGGGATGAGTTGGTTGAGAGAAACAGGCCGTGCTTGGGCAGGTTGAGGCGCCATCTGATGCGGATCAGCCATCCCCATAGCACCAAATTGCTGGGTCATCTGCGCGACTCCAGGTGCGATAGGCGGGGCGTATCCTTGAGGCATAGGCTGCATCTGGGCTGCGGGATCTGCCCCATACATGGGCTGCGCCACGGGTTGTTGGTATCCCGCAACAGGCTGGGGAGGGTAGCCGTAGCTGCCGCCGGCTGGCATCTGACCTCCCAACGCCGCATTGGCACCGGAACCAAACTCGAAGGATTCGCCAGCATATACCCGCTTCTTCCTACCAGCTTGACCTTGAGGAGGCTGCCCGGGCTGAGGAGAACTATAGCCAACGGGTTGACCATACCCTTCCTGGGGAGGGTAACCCCCCTGTGGTGCTTCCATGAGAGACGAAAGTGTGATATCAGGTAACGGCGACTATTGGCGCTTGATAATTTCTGTAAAGGTAATTTCGTGGGAGGGAGGGTATATGTATAACGTCGTGCGAATCGTAACTGGTTTACTGTTTGTTTCGGTCAGCCACGATATCGACTTCGAGCAGGGAGAGGGGCAGAGCGACTCGGGCCACTCTGCGTGCTAACGAGCAAGTTTATAGAAGGAAGACGAACATATAACCAGAATATATTAGAGGGAGAATTAATAAGTTCACACGCAAAAGCCGTACACCAGGTCGGTCAACGTGTCCTGGAAGGAGAAGTTATGGTTTATGCTCGAGTAGGCGAAGGTGTACGGTGGCCTTTGCGGCAACCTTGCTTCGGACCAATCAGAGCCCCGCAGGCATCAGTCCCCCAGCCAGACTTCAACGACGTCTCAACCTCTCTCATTTTGAAGGATAAATATTTGCCATAAAATTATTGATTTAGCTACTAGGGAATGATCGAATGTTGTCAGTGAATTACTGGCATCATTGAATGAGGGCTGTGCGGAGTTTCATTGATATATATATCCAGATACTACTAACAGGAACAGGACTCCGTTTCATACTTCAAAACAATAGGGTTCCTCAAACTCTTCTAAAGCAATAAATTGCGCTAAACTTGAAGAATTCCTGAACAAAAAACTACATTGTTGGACGTCCCCAACGCTCCCAGCGATACACAACACCATATAGAACCGCTCGACTGCGACTCTATGGACCAAGAGTTGATGTTTTAAAAAACAGAGGATAGAGTGCTTGCACCCCAGGAAATTGCTGGAACTTGTTGAACGGATTGCAGACTGTCTATCACTCGCCCACGATAAAGTTCTTGACGCTTTTGACCGCCTAGGCTGTTTGCGACTTGGCTACGAAAGAAGAAGGTTATCATGTGCGATTGTGACCTACTGGATATGATGTGCCCCCGCCCTCCTTGGATACCTTGCAGAATTACAGAGGAAGTCTGATGCATTGTGCGGTAGATGCTTCTGTGGTAAGATAATGTACCAGGGGTAGCAGGACTGAGTGATATACATAGACCATAGCTATTTTTACCGTTGTTGCTTGCGCATATGCATGATAAACGCAATTGATGATTTCCCATTTCACATCACTATTAGCCTTGAGCCTTGAGTTTTCTGTATCTCGACGCTATGTTAGGGCGGTCACGGGTTGCCGTGCCAACGCTGGGCGGTTGTGGAGCGCACGACCACAACGCATCTTACCCCCATTCTCCTCAGTTTGTCCTCCACTCGAGGGTCAGTTTGTGGTTGCCAGTACTAACCAAACAGGCGTTGCAGGTTTTTCTTTTGTGGCTTTCTGCTCTTCCTTTTCGTGTTCTTTTGTTTTGCATTTCAGCGTCAGCGAACAGAGAATCGGCATTTCTTTCTGGTCCATAGAGAGATATCATTGCATGGCATTTCGCCTCGTCTCACTTCCTACCTTTTGCCCCACTTGCTGCTGCGTTGTATTATTATTATGCAGCAGACCTAAATCCGAAGACGTGACTGTTTACATCGAAACGACAACCCGTCCGCACAGGCACCTAGCCGTACACGTCGACGGAGGACTCACGGAACTATCGCTCGACCGAATACAAGGCTTGGACGAAGAGGACATACAGTATGAGTGTTCGTGTTGTTGCGCGAATCAGACCGCTCTTGAAGTCGGAACGAGAATTGGATGTCATTATTCGGACAGGCACCAACAACAAAGGGGAGAAGAAGAACACTGAAGACAGTAAATCTCTGGCCACATTGAGGGACCGTGATACACTTGTGCGAATTCCAAACCCGAAACATGAACACGAGGAGTACTCTTTCCAGTTCAACGCAGTCTACGACGCGGAAGTTTCTCAGCAGGAGGTCTTCGACGCTGAAGGTCCGCACCATCCTGATTTATACGCGCCGAAAACTCCTTGACTTACTGATTGGACGTGCAGTTGCTCCCACCGTGAAGCACCTTTTCAATGGATTCGACGTCACCTTGTTCGCATACGGCGTTACGGGAACGGGGAAAACCCACACAATGCGAGGCGGTAAAAGCCTTGCTGACAGGGGCGCAATCCCCCGACTTCTCAGCACCATCTACCGACGCGGACGGAAGATCGAGAAGGACAGCGATGGAGCTACATCTGCGAAGGTTTCCTTGAGTTATTATGAAATATACAATGACAAGGTCTACGATTTGTTTGAACCCCCAGAGAAGAGGACGTTTGCAGGACTGCCCCTTCGGGACAACGGTGGGAAGACGGTCGTCGTGGGGTTGACAGAGAGATCCTGTACGAGCTTGAAAGAGTTTGAGAGTCTTTACGATCAAGCAAACACCAACAGGTCAACCTCTGCTACCAAGGTGAGCACGCTAGCTGTTGTCTCAGCCGGAATACACAGCACTAATGGAATATAGCTGAACGCTCATTCTTCACGATCTCATGCCATTCTTCGCGTTAAGCTTACAGTCACTACCGGCGACAAGACACGGATTAGCACTGCTTCCGCTATTGACCTTGCAGGCTCCGAGGACAACCGCCGAACGGATAACGGGAAAGAGCGCATGGTGGAATCAGCCAGCATTAACAAGAGTCTATTCGTACTAGCACAGTGCGTCGAAGCAATGACCAAAAAGCAACAGAGGATCCCGTATCGAGAGTCGAAGATGACACGAATTCTATCGTTGGGCCAGAACCAAGGATTAACGGTCATGATCCTCAACCTTGCCCCCGTTCGATCTTATCACTTGGATACACTCAGCTCACTCAACTTCGCCAACCGGACAAAGAAGATTGAGGTTCGCGAGGTTGAAAATGAGCCAATGTTCAAAGGTCCTCCTAGGCCAGCCATGCGGCCTTCTGTGGCTGCCCAGCGGCAGCCTCTCCGGCCATTGACGGCTTCAGTCAACGCAAATCTACCAGCACCTGGCGCAACAGATACGTCGAAACCTGCGGACAGCAAGCCTGTAAAAGCATTCTCTGTATTCTCCGATAAGCCACAGCCGAGGAATTCGACGCAATTCAAGAAGCCTGAAATCCCAAAACGGACATCCTTGACCTTTAATACTCCACGACCACAACCGTCGAAGATCGGCCGTCCTTCCCAAACAGCAACACAACAGCAGACCAACCACGAAGATATCTCCGCTGCCAGAATTGAGGAAATGGTCCAGAAGAAGGTCGAGGAGATCCTCGCTGTCAGAGCTGTTAGCGAACAAACAACACAGACACAAGTCCACGAACTTAATGAGCAAGTCCAGAAGCGATTGAAATCTCTCGAGCAACGCATTGAAGGCTCCGAGGATGCAAGAGCTGAAGGATTGTCATACCTGCTAATGGCAAAACAACACCAGGGCCGAGGGGAGGACCATTCCGCTCTGAAAATGTACCAGCTTGCATTGCCGTTCTTTCCTAACAACGAGAAGCTGGCTATGAAGATTTCCCGTCTGGAAGAGCGTCTGCTTGGCTCGCTCGGTCAGGAGAACATATGTTCTGCTACTCCGGCCTCTCCGCCCGCAAAAAGGGGACTGGGAAGCACACTGCCAATCAAAAAGCAGCCCCTGAGACCCCAAATCAAGCGCGCAGCTGACGACTCCGATAATGACTACGAGGAGCCCGAGGCTATATCTGAAGATCTCAGCGAAGAGGAAATCCAGGATACCTCTCGCGCTCTCCGCAGGAAGCGCACAAAGACCATCAAGGCCGCATCGAGTGACAATGAGGACTCGGATGTACCCGAAAATGATGAAGAGGCAACCTCACCGCGCACGATCCATCTGCTATCTACCATCAACTCCCGCGACGTCAACCAAATCAAGTTGCTGAAGGGCGTTGGCGTCAAGAAAGCCGAGGCAATTGTCGACTGTCTGTGCGAGATGGACCAAGAATTAGACGAAGGAGAAGAAACCCACGCACAAGTTAAGAACATCTTGGAGCTGAGCAAGTTGAAGGGCGTCGGGGCACGAACAGTTCAAAGCATGAGAACCGGTGTTTTGGTTTAGAAATAGTATTGTATACTTTTGTGCATTTGAAGCGGTCTTATCAGAGACTTGTGAGCATGATTGCATTGGTGCATCGTGTATATGTATACCCCTTTGTTTTTTCTTTTTCTTTTTTTTCTGGCATACGTACTTGATTTTCTAGATAGCTCGAAAGCTTTCCCCTTCCGATTTAGGGCTCACCCCTCGCCGTTTTTTGCTCACTGCGCATACCTGAGCACGCCCTGAGCAGCCTGAGCTGATCACTGAGTAGGGGCTGAGCAGAGAGGTGAGTAGCCTGACTAAGGTAGCCTCAATAAAACGCACCACGCTAGGGTTTTACCTGTCTCTACTTTTCTTTGTAGCACTCTTGACCGTCACCCCTGGGGAGTGTGCTCCTAGCTCTCAAAAACAGGAGCAGCCATCTTAGGACCCAGGTCAGGGCTCTTAGGAGTCTGAACAATCCCAGGAGCAAGCAAGGCCGTGCGGAAAATACTAAGTGCATAGAACCAATTGTCACAAAGGCTTGCTGCTTAGGATGATAACAGTAAATGAGTATTATACAGATACGTTGCAACCCTAAAAGCACGAGTACAAACCTTAGCAACGCAGTTACGAGCAAGGACTTTTCAACAGTAACGTAATCCACGGCGGAGTTGCGTACCTTCTCCGCCCCATTAAATATCTTCATGACCATATACTTCAGTGTGACTTTTTTTCTATCTTTATCCTATAAAGACGCCTCTTTCTAAAGAAATGGAATGTAAATGGCTATTTCAGCGATTAAGAATAAAAAAAAAAAATCCAATCAAAACGAGAGACCGCATCTGCATTTGGAATGTCTGAAGCTACCCTTCGCAATCGGCTTAAAGGAGTGAAACCACGATCAGAAACACGCGCCAGTGGCCATAAATTAACCGATTTGAAGAGGAAACTCTTGCCAAGCAACTTCTGGATGCAGATAAACAGGGATTTTCAATTCGACCGCAGTACTTGCGTGAAATGGTACCGATTTTACTTCAAAAAATGTATGAAAAAATTCTACTGTGACTATTGGAGTCAATTGGGCCTCCTCCTTCATAAAGCGCCGTCCTCAACTATGAACAAGATATAACCAGAGGATAACACACCAGCGCGCAAAGCAGGAAGATCCAAAAGTCTTAAATAAGTGGTTTGAGGCTGTACATGCAGCTATTCAAGAACATGTGATCCATGAAGATGACATCTGGAAAATTGATGAAACTAGCTTTGCAATGGGTCTCTGTACAGCATTTAAAGTAATCACTGCAGTAAATTGCAGTGAGAGATCTCATACAGTTATCCAGGGCAACTGTGAATGGATTACTATCATTGAATGCATCAACTCAAAAGGGATCTCCATACCACCAGTGGTCATCTTGAAAGGGAAAGAACATCAAGCATCTTGGTATCAAGGGCCTAATCTTCATCCAGCCCGGAAGCTTACAAATAGCGCCAATGGCTGGATAACAGATGAGATAGGTCTTAAGTGGCTGAAGCAAGTGTTTGATCCTTTTTTTTTAAACCACATTCAACTGGTGCAAAGCGGTTGCTTATTCTTGATGGCCATTCAAGTCACCAAACTGCTGAGTTTGATGATTTCTGTAAAGAGAATGCAATTATCTGTTTTTTTATGCATCCACATACATCTTATCTTCTTCAGCCACTTGATGTTGGTGTTTTTGGGCCGCTTAAACGCGCGTACGGAAAATTAGTCAAGGAGATGATGATGGCTGGAAATAACCACATTGATAAAGAGGACTTTCTGCATCTATATCCTCCTGCGCGTGATCGGGTCTTCACTGGAAAGAATATTTGCAATGGTTTCGCAGGTGCTGGTCTTAGGCCACTTGATAAAGGCCGGGTTCTTAAAAAGATTACTTTTCAACTTCGTACGCCGACACCACCTCTTATTGAAGTTGAAGGGTCAATTTCCTCTGCTTTTAAAACACCTCAAAATCCTCGCCAAATTGATTGCAAGGTTTGGAGCCTACAGGGAAGTCTTCAAAAAAAAAAAAAAAGACGCTTTCTAGCAGTCAAATCTCTCATATTCAACATCTTGAAAAAGCAGCACAGATGGCAATGAATATGAACCTTCTTCTTCACCAACAAATCAGGTCGCTACGCACTGAAAATGAGCGCAAGAAGAAAAACAAAGCAAGGAGGCATGGTTATATTGGGGATGATCTCTTCATATCTGTACGGGAAGGTCGTGAGCGCGTTCAGCAGTTGGATACACAGCTTAATGAGTGGGTTGATGAGCCTACACCTGTAACTCATCGGCGCGCTCCACCACGCTGCAGTGGCTGTGCGACTGTTGGACATACTATTAGAAGCTGCCCTAGTAAATAGTCTAATTAAATGATGTTTGTGGTTGAAAAGCTTCAAAAATCGTGTTGACTGCGGCGAAGGTGCGCAACTTGGCCGTGGATTACGTTATATGAAAGGACCTCAATCAAGTCTTCCTCCTGATACGGCTTGTTATGAACAACTGGTTCATGAAAGGGAAACACCTGCTCTAACCCTCCTGGACTAACCAAGTGGAGCTACAACCTTTACAGGTTGCAGCTCATCAAGGGAGAAAACACACCACCTTCTTTTTGAATGCCGGAAATGGCGACACCAACGAAACAAGTTCTACAAGGTCCTTGAGATGGCTGGTGTTATGAGACCTACTGCTCTAGAGTAGCATCCGCAAGGATGACTTTTAGGAGAGCCAAAAGCTACTAGGGCACTGCTACAATTCCTAGCCAACACGAGTGTAGCTCTGCTCCGGGCATACTTAGAGCGAACGGCAGAAAGGGCCCAGAGGGATGAAGAATGGGGACTAGACGCATTGGAGGAAGCGATTAGGACAGGAGAAGGGTAGCAGGAAGGGCAGCCTAAGCTGAGAGTCGGCCTAGGCAATACCCACCTTGCTCTGAATCACAAGGAGAGCACTGTGCTCGAAAGCCCTGCGCATATAGGCGGTCTGGGGCGAGGAAAAGGATCAGAGAGATTGTAGGAGGGCTATCTCAGGAACTCATAGGGACAAGAGGCCAAACAGCTACGAGCCTCGAGTTCATGGAACATGGTCTGTCATGCCTTAGGGTTCGATATGGACAATAAACTTGATTAAATAAAAATAATAATATCCTGATTAAAGTACCTTTCCAAGGAAACAACATCGATCGGCTGGTGAATAACCCAAACCATGCTGTAAAGCCTAGTGAGCCTTAAAGGGATGCCGCTGACTTAAGCTGGAGACTTACATTACTGTTGCACGCCTGTAGTGCTATACAGTCAAAGATAGAGGTGTCTTGTTTGTACTTTAAATGTCTGGGCCGCAAGAACATGGATAGATGTATTGTTGGTGATATAGGTAGAGCCAGTTAACGAGATTTATTTCAGGCCAGTCTCCTTGACAATAAATCTCTTTCCCCTGATGCGTGAATCAGCAGTAACATTAGACTTTACCGATACGTTCCTGCTGCGTATAAAGGCCAATCCTGGCAGGGAAATATTACCTATATCCTTTTATTTTCGAGTACTGGTTATGATTCGGGAATGAAGAAATTTCTTGAAGGGATGATGTGAAATACCAGAAGTCCGCCTACCACAACGTTGGCGAGGCCCAGAAACCAGTATGGACAGGGTAATGAAATATAATTTAGCCGTAGGGAGATTTCCAAAGCTATTTAAGTGAAGTTAGTGATTAGGTAGATACAAACTGGGTGCCAAAGAGAAAGAACAAGAACGAATCGCCTCATTGGTAAGATCCATGCCAGCTTGTCAAAATTCAAAGCTTTTCCGTTTTGCCTTGTCGTATGACATATAGCTAGCGGCCAAAAAAGATAAATAATAGTAGGTAAAAGCCCGCGAAGCAAAGCTTATTAGTTTCCTGCCTTAGCAACTCTGATAACCATCTTTCCGAGGCCACCTTGGTTGCTGTATACGACCTGGCATGCCTTTCGAACTTCTGCAATATCCCGCATATCGACAGTAGCTCCAACTACTTGTTTCATTTTACCCTCCTCAGAGTACCCCCTTAGTTTGTCCAGGTCTTCACCACTCGGTTCCAGGAACATGTATGAATAGCTGACTCCATAACGCCTTGCACGGAGCTTGCGGGTAAAGTCCATCACATTTAAGGCAACTCGGGGGACTAATGGGACTGTGGGGTGATGGGGAAGTCTCATCACTGCAGAATCTTGCAGCTGAGTTCCCGATGGCGCCGTTGATATAGATATGATGCAGCCACTTCCTGAACGCATCAGGCAGAGGTACTCCATAGCGAGACCGTTTGTATCAAACAGAAAATCAACCGAGCCATGTTCAATGACAGATTTTGGATCAACTTTCTTGTAGTCGATAACTAGTTAAATGTTAGAAGTTATACTTGCAAAAATCCCAGGGTTTTGTAATTAAAGAACACACTTTCATCGACTGTTCCCTTCCCTAGAAGTTCTGGTACTTTTGGTACCTTTGACGTTGAGACAGTAGTAATCACTTTCCCTGCGTGGAAAACATTCTTGGCCAATTGACAGGCAAAAAGTCCTGTGCCACCCACTACCATTCTTTTAGCAGAAGACATCCAATCTGAAGTGAGGGTTGACATACACCCAGCCGGCACGAATACAGTTTTCCCCGCAAGGTCACCATCATACTTTTTCAGGGCCTGAAATGCAGTCGTAGCGGCCAGTGGTATAGAAGCTGCATTCTCGAATGACAGCGAGGATGACTTCAGAGCGATGTAGCGCTCTGGGCATACTGCGTATTCACTCCATGAGCCTAGAAAATTTAGACATCAGCGGAAAACATAGCGCATCAGTCGAGCCGTGTATTCGGTACCTCGATGAGACTCTGGCAATCTAAGATAAACGGCATCGCCAACCTTAAATCGTGTTACATCTGTTCCGATATCCGCGACTGTTCCAGCGGCGTCGTAGCCGATCTTGTATGGAAAACTGTGGTATCCTTGTTAAGCGGAGTTCTCAATAACGGCAGAGGTTGACACTTACGTGTCTTTAAGGGCTACCTTGAAAACTCCTTCCGCCTTTTTTAGATCTACAGGATTGATACTTGCAGCATGGACCTTAATAATGACATCTTTTGGGTCTGTTATCTCTGGCTGCGGAAGTTCAAGAAGGTGGTACTCGGATGGTTTGGCGTGGAAAGATATGCCAACGGACAACATATTGGTCGAAGTAAAGCATGAAAAGAAGTTGGCAAATCTGGACCGTGTATAGAAAATAAGGACTATTAGTGGACTCACGGTAGATCTACAGTTAATGCAACCTCCGGTGGTTGCAGACTTTATAGAAATTCAGGGCTGAGTAAGAATGAGGGCTGCCACTTTTGCACGGGCCGGATAGTCTTCGGTGCCGGTGCAATAATCTCTCCGCTCAGTCATCCATTCAAATTAAAACACCCGATCCCGAGGCCAGAAGGAAGTTGTTGAGCATATCCTATGCTCTGGAAGGCGCGACAAAATCCGACTGAATCCGACTTTTACTAGTCTCCGCTGTCCCGATGCGAATATCTGAGGGTTTAATCACAGAGCAACCCCGTTATTTCCTGTAACTTCATCAACTTCTTCCTTATTCATTCAAGACTATTTCGCTCACATCACCATGGCTGCCAACAAGAAGGCGTAGGTCTTTAAAAAAGTTCCTCAAGGATACCCCATTCCCGGCGAAGACCTCCTAGTCGAACCTGTATCCTATAGTGGCGAGATCGAAGCCCCCGATAATGGCAATGTTTTGAAATCTCTCTACGCCAGCTTCGACCCTTACATGCGTGGTCGCATGCGCGCCGCTGATACTAATCCATACACCCCAGCATATGAGATCAATAAGTCCATCGACAGCTTTATCATTGCCAAGGTCTTGTGTTCGAACAGCAATTTATACAAGGAAGGGGATCTTGTGCTTGGTCAATAACAAATTCAGGTGTATGTCGTTCTGGACGAGAAGTCAATATAATTGCCAAGGTCCGACCTCTGAACAACCCTCTGAGTATCGAGGTCATTCGTGCCTTCCTTGGCACTCTGGGAGTGCCTAGAGACAATTGAGTGTCATTCTATTCAAAACATGTGTTTCCAGCCCATGGGATTTATATTCTCAGCATGCATTGACTTGGAGATCTCCTGTTCATCTGACTAACAGGATATGGGAGTAAAGCTGAAATAAAGATCAGGTGGCAGCCAAGGCAAGACCAAATTGGTTCATCCGCAGGAGATCTGAGATATTGTAAGCACATGGAGAAATACGTACCCGACAGACTCAATGATAACTACGTAATTGTATGATATAATTATTATTATTATTTAATCAAGTTTATTGTCCACGCCGAGCCCTAGGGCTATGACAGACCATGATTCATGGACTCGATGCCATTAGCTATTCTACATTCTCTTGTCCCTATGAGTTCCTGAGGCAATCGGGCCTCCCCTTCTATAATCTTTCTGATCCTTTTCCTCGCCCTAGACCGCCTGCATGCGTAGGGATTTTGAGCAGAGTGCTCTCCTCGTGTTCCAGAACAGGGTGGGTGTGGCCTAATCTGAATCTCAGCTTAGGCTACCCTCTATGTTACCCTTCTCCTGTTCTACTCGCCTGTTACAGTGCTTCCAGTCCCCATTCCTCATCTTTCCCGGCTCTTTTCGCTGCCCGCTGTAGATGTCCCTGAGGTGGAGCTACGCTGGTGTTGGCTAAGAATTATAGCAGTGCCCTGGTAGCTCTGGGTTCCCCTAAGAGTCGTCCTTGCGGATGCTCCTCTGCAGCCGTGGGTCTCACAAACCCATCCGCCTCTAGATCCCTGTAGAACTTGTTTCGTTGGCGTCGCCATTTCCGGCATTCAAAGAGAAGATGGTGTATTTTCTCCCTTGATGAACTGCAACCTTTACAGGCTGCATCTTCTTGGGCCTGGATCCGATGCAGGTGTGCTCCAATGGCTGCATGTCCTGACTTCAGTTGAAAGTAGCGGCTTGCCAGGTGCTTGGGAGCTACTGCAGCTGTTGGGTCAAGCTTCCAGTTTTTCTGCGGCCTGTATATTCGTTGACCTTGTTGGGATCGCTGACTGAGCTCCTTATCAAGCCAACACTGCTTCTGTTTTGTGACAGCTTCTGTTCGGGCTCTACAAGCAAAGGCCAGCGAGATCTCTCTTGGGCCTCTGCCTGGGGGCTTGCTGGCCGCCTGCTTTGCTGCCTGGTCAGCTCTCTCATTTCCTTTTACCCCTGCGTGTCCCGGAACCCACAGGATGGTGGGTTGATGACCTTGGGCATGTAGTCTCTTGGCTATAGCATGTGCTTGGATCACTAATGCTTGGCCTGGACCCGGCTGGGTGTGCTGTAGCCTCGCATTGGCAGCTTAGGAGTCCAGTAGTATAGTGATCGGTCTCTGATTACCACTTTCCACGCTACCTGGAGTGCTAGAACGACTCCAAGAAGTTCTGCGTCAAAGACCTCATGTCTCTTGCCCAATGGGAAATTCTGGGTCTTCCAAGCTCCCCCTAATTATTGCCATGCAAGTCCTGCTCCGCATCTGTCATTCTCTAACCTTGACCCGTCTGACCAGATTGCTAGTTTAGGAGAGAAAGATCGCGCTGCTGCTAGGGCCCCTGGACCTTGTAGCACTTCTATTTGGCCTGGAAACTGGCTACTGGTTGTCTATATCGTGCTTTCAAAGCCCTCAAAAGCTGTCGATTAACCATCAATTGTATACCCGCTAGTCGGTCCTTCTGGCCCTACCACCGGAGCTCTGCTCGATATAGGGTTACTGACTGTACCGCCGCAACCTGGACCTGGCGGTAGGCCTCGAAATAGGGCCTTTGCATTCAGAGCAGTTTGACACGGATTAGGCTGTAAATGCCGCATTTAGTGACAGCGCTGCGCTATTTAGTGTGCGAAGGGGGTTTCTGCCCTCTATTCAAACAGGCCAAAGTATACAAACATCTTGCGTTGTTGGTGGATGCCCGTACTCCGTGACACCATGTATATATGTATATATATATCCGGCAGCCTGTAGTAGGCTGCTGAATGTTGATGACATCCATATCCAACGGAAACCTATAACTGAAAGGCATTGCATTGTATATTAATCATTAAATATATTATTGTATGACTCCAATAAATTAGCAAACTGCTATTTACCTCTGTTTGACTACAGAAGATTTGATATACAAACCAAGACAGTATTTAATAATGGTGAAAAATCAGATGAATCAGCAAATTATACAGCCGAAAAAGGAAAGTCTGGGCAATTTTATGCAATTGCGGTCCCCTGCAGTCAAGTCCGCAAGGGACCGCAAGGGACCATGGTCCGGTCCTTGGTCGCTGACTATAGGACCGGGACCACACCATTTCGAGGCCTAATCTTGTCTTACCGGTCCGATTCGCTGGATGGTGTGCCGGGCATCTGTGAGTTCTGTACGAAGCTTGCTGACTTCTAGTTCCAGCTTTGTGGTCCGCTCTATATATATTCCTTCATGAATTTGCTGTTCTGATCTCCAGTTGAAGAGCGCCTCTGCCAGGTGTGCCTGTACCTGTTTCTGGACCATCTGATACATTTCTTGTTGCTGTGTCTGGACTGTTTCCAGGGTCCCTGCTAACACATGGGCATATTTGCTCATATCTAGCAGGGAGGTTTGGTGCTTTGGCCTGTCGATCAATGACTTTTGTAAAATTTTTCGTTGACTGATTCCGCTTCTGGCCGCACTAGCCCGGCTAGGGGCCCTGCTAGATCCCCCCGGTTACCAGCGTCCCTGGCCTTCATTCTTATCCATGCTCACACCCTCCATGCTACTATCATTAAATACAGGCTGCGTCATTTCCCAGATCGCCAGCGGGCTGGCGTTGGGGTGACTGGCATATCTTGTGTTTCCGGGAGCTGGGAGGTCACGTTGCCCACTCCGGGGGTGACGCGTGCGATATACCACGACCACAGAGCCTCTATGCCTCCATGGTGGTTTATAGGTGCCAGGAGGTCCCTATCGGTTGATTGACGCGTGAAGAAGACGTGTTTTTCTTGGGTGCTGATTTTGATGTTCCAGGCGCCCTAATTGTATGATAAATGAGCGACGTTGTATATTCAGCTCATCGTAGTCCATTTGTATGTGGTAGAATAATAGAAAGCTGCATGGGCTCTTCAGCCCCATATCATTTTATTGTCAATTCGTTATAACATGGTGGTGGTGCCTCGTGACCGAGTAGCGTTCTAGCATGTTGTTGGCAAGTAGACTAATCGGATCTACTCACAGTCGTTTGCGAAAACCACTAGTTCAATTATTCGTTTAAAAACGAATTTTGGTCTTCCGCGGGAGAAACCCGAACAATTAGTATTTGCGAGAAGCATATGACTGGACATTCAGGCGAGCTTGCCTTATTGTTGTTGAAAATCTGGCCCCACTACCGATGATAAGTTCGCTTCATACCAGTAGAGGCACTTGCGAGCCTATCTCGGCAGCCCCCGCCTTCCTATATGGAGCATAATGCCTTTCGAACCAGAGCATGTCCAAGCGATGGATTGGAACTAACACTTTCTAATGCAGTTAGGGCTAACTAGAGGTCGTTCATCGAAATTGGCCACAAAGGTGGGTCCAGTTCGTATGTTCACATCATTCGTTGAGTGGTGGGGACTCGGAGGAATTAACACACCCGATTAATGGCTATACCAAGATCGATTGGACCCACCTTGATTCTTCTCTCAGTGGGGGAAATTCGCTGTCATTGATCGTCCTGGCGACTAGCGTTATATATGAAATGGGGATCGGGGGCCGGAGGTCTGGAGGAGTCGATTATCCGCGACTAACGAGGTCGTATACAGAGAGGTCCAATTTTAACGAGAGAAGTATATTGCCTATTAATGCGTATACCCACACACAGCTGGTTGAGTGCTTGTCTATCTAAAATGCGTGTACACGTTGGCCTATATCATCGGGCCGGTGGAACTTGCCTAATCTGTCCAACGTTATTCCTTATCACAGTCCACACCTATATACCACTGGGCAAATGTTTCGAAGGCATTGTGGTTTCCGTGTCTGAAATCATACATCTTGGTCGGGCGCAAGACCAGTTTGTGATCCTAGAAAAAAGCTTCAATCACTCGGGCTTGTACTCCCATGAGGGAGAAGATCAACACCTGTAACATAAATGTCAGTACTGGAAAGTGAGATAATTGACCAGTGACAGGAATGACGCAGTAGTTACCGGTGAGACCATTTGATGAATGAATTTTCGCCTCCGAAGCTGTGCCAACATAATACGGAGGATTGGGATCAGCTCGCCACAAAGGATTGTAGAACTTGTGGCAACCAAATTATTGTACATGACTGCCTTGGCATGTGGGTAGGCAGGGTCGTTCAGCTCTGCAATATGATAGCACCGAACTCAGGCTGGTCATGCTTATAGCCTAGGTGCTATGCATGGAATCGTGGTGTCCAAAAAGTGTGGCGTCTTGATGTAACGAACAAATTTCTCTCCCTGGCCTTGTCACGCATCTGATCATCGAGCAAAACCAATCGGATAAAGCCACATAATGATTTTATCATGTTTGTCAATTTCTAATATGTATCATGTCCTGTCTATCCCTGACTTTCCCCATGGCACTAGTCGCATAGAAAGAATTTTAGGAATGTCAGACTAAATACAAAACATTCTGTAGCGCGTACATAAAATGTCGGATTGAAGATTAATAGTGCCTTCATGTGATCCTAAAAATGCCACTTTACATGCAATATAGGTGGCTCGTTTCCATAGCCGACTCGCTTTCTGATCACGTTAACCGTTGTTAAGAAGCACGTCTCTACCTAGCTGCCAAAAAACAAAAAAAAAAAAACAAAAAAAGAAAACATGGCATCCGATTCCTCATCTTGCAGTTATAACATATAACTAGTTGAACGCCACCACTTTCGACAGGTGTTTAGATAACCGCTCGCTCCATCAGAGGACGATTCTGCATGATCCTCTTATAGGAAAGCACACTTAGGTCAAGTGTCTGGAATTTTCCATAGATAATCAACTCAGCAACACCACGCCCGCAGGCCGGTGCCTGTTGACTGCCATGGCCAGAAAAGCCCACACAGAAAAGGAGATTGCTGATTTCGTTGTGCGGACCAACAATTGCGTTATGGTCAAATGTGTTGAACTCATAATGGCCTATCCAGGAATTCGTCACCCGTGCACTGGCAAATTGAGGAACCCGGCGAGTGATCACCGGCAAGATCTTCTCTCCCCACGCATCCTCCGCGAAGCTGAAATCATTCACGTCTACGGCAGTATCTGGCCCGATAGGTGGACAGCCGACCAAGTAGTCCTTTGCACCATATGAGCGAAGATGGACACCTGTCGGATCAATTGTTAGGGGCAAATCTTGAGGCAGTGGCTCATCAATCGAGAAGATGTAAGTGTAACGCCGTCTGGCCTCTATCGGCAGGTCAATGCCCGCCAGCCGAGAGACCATGGCAGCCCGAGTACCTGCGGCATTGACTAGAGTGCCGACAGTGATCTGTCCCCCGCTTTGCAACTTAATACTCCGCACCTTACTTCCATCTAGACTCACACCAATGACTTCATTCCTGATGTACTCGACACCGTTGTCGCGAGCTGCGCAGCGCAGCCATTGCACCATGCCGAAGGCATTAAAAGCACCCTCATCAACAAGATTGAGGCTCCCACTATCAATATCATCGGTGTAGAAGAACGGGTATTTTGCTTTGATGTCGGACATTGATAGCATCTGCGTGCCTGCTCCGCAGCTGGCCTGCAATGTTTGGTCCACCTTCAGCACCTCTGTGAATTTCGACGAATTGGATAGGTAGAGATATCCGAAGTTACGAATCGGGGGATTAGGCACGCATTCGTCTGGTGGAAACTCAGCCCCGAAGTGTTTGACAAAGTCGGCCGCATATTGGGCGATCTGGACATTGATGGCGGTTGCAAATTGCTGCCGTATACAATTGTTACTAGCTTTGGTGGCGGAAAATTGTAAAGAAGGATCTCGTTCAACAACAAGCACTGATCCCTTGAAGTCAGGGTTGATGCTCAGGTACCACGCAATTGAAGAGCCACTGGTGGCACCGCCGACAATCACTACATCGTAGTGAGAGCGAAGAGGTGTGGTGTGGAAGTCGCTGGTTGACATTTTGCCTGGGAAAAGAAATGGACAGGTAAAAGATTAATCTGTTGACTGTGCTGGTGTATACTGAAGTTACAGTGAGCTTTTTTGCTATCTGTGAGGGTTTATATAGTGAACGAAGTCCACGTCCATGAAGACTGCGCGCACTAGAGCTTGTCTACAGTCTGTATCCTGCCATTGCCACAGTCGTGATAAGCTTCCTAATCAATCAGATAGATTGATAAACCCCATACCAATGAGTTGGATATTGCGATGATGTCGAACACACATGTAAGTAATTGCAAGATACAATAAATTTAACCAAACTTTTGATGCTTGATCCGGATGCGGTATGTATGTATCTATTTTATGTCGGGGGGCGGGTCCTTCCACACATTCTTGGAAACGTCGGAAGCGGAAAAGCCATGGTCCCAGTGGGCAGGTCGGAACTGCCTGTCCTCTAGCTAAACTGCCATCTATCATCTAAATCCGGATGCGGTGTTTCTCCACATTTCCTCCCGTCGCGATAAGCTGCCGGTTTTATCTGAGGTTATTTGCCGCATTTACAAGCACATGTGGGCCAGAGTACTCTTGTCAGCCAATTGCAATCGGTAGAGACTGGGTGTCTCGAGAAATTGGCAGGATTCCCCGGCAAGTGTATCCAGGTACGGATCTAGTCGACATTACAGACAAGAGACGACACCTCAATTGCACTAATATTTCACTTCAACAAATAAAGCCAGACCACTATCATTCACGTTATTATTTCTTCAAGACCTCTTTCTTTTGTCACTCAAGTCATAGGTGTTTGCCTAGTGTGATAAAGACAAAATGTCTCGCATCTTCATGTATGTACAAACATGAAAATACAAGTTGGTGTTTTGGAGCTGATATCCTTATTAGAACCGGCACGACAGGATACATTGGTGGAGATGTTCTGTATGCTCTTACAGAAACCTTCCGCTCCTCAAAGATCATGGCACTCGCGCGGAATGAGAGTCGAGCCTCTCTGATTACAAGCAAATTCCCCTCGGTGATTCCGGTAATTGGAGACCTTGATTCGACAACCCAGATTGAAAGCGAGGCCTCCGAGGCCGATGTTGTCCTCCGTAAGACTTATTCCTTCGTGAAGCATGCATATCGTCATTAGGAAGTTACTGAGTATAGGGGGAGGGGGAAAGATCTGGCAAGCACCAATCATCTTGCCAGCGCCAGCGCCATCGCACAAGGCTTAAGCGAAAGCAAACGCCAAAGGCCAGGTAATTTATTCTGTCTTTCCCTGTTGAAGCTCTATGACGCTCTGACAGCCACCAGTTTGGATCCAAATCTCCGGAGCAAGCCTCCTCTCTGGTCCAGACATTGCAACTAAAGCGTATGGGGGAGCTCGCTCACAAAACTACGATGACCTACAAGACATCAGTGAAATCCGAAATATCATCGCCTCATCCCCCAAACGCACCGTCGATAATCTCCTTCTGAATCTCTCTGCTACACAACCTCAAGTCCGAACAGCCATCATATACGGCCCTTTGATCTATGGTTTGGGTCGAGGCCCCGTTAATCAACGAAGCATACAACTTCCGGACCTGGCAAAAGCAACCCTTCAGCACGGTCATGGGGTCCAAGTTGGGAAAGGTCTCAGCTGCTGGAGCAACATTTACATCTCAGATCTGGCACAGCTAATTCTGAGGTTGGTTCAAGAAGCAGCCTGCTCTGAGGATCCATTGTTATGGAATGAGAACGGGGTTTACTTTGCTGAGAATGGAAAGCTGGTTCGTTACATTCATTTTTCTTTTCTCATTACTCTTAGATTTTGTTTTTCTGATGTCTTGTAGCCGTTCGGGAAGATTTCGAAACGAGTGTCTTCGTTTGCTTTTGAGCAGGGCTTTATTAAAAGCCCTGCTGTTCAGGCTATCGATGCAGATGCAGCAGATAGGTTGATTGCACATGGTGCCGTGCTGTGGGGCACTAATGCTCAGTATAAGGCAACTCGGGCGCGAGAGCTGCTGGGCTGGAAGCCATCGGGTCCCAGTCTGGAAGAGGAGATTCCTAGAGCTATTTTGGAGGAAGCTTCACGGCGCAATTCTAAAATTTAAGGGTATCGCAACACGCTAGCACAGGTGTGTATAATGATGTCATTTATCGCATGCTATCTGTGCTTTCTGTTTTCTCTCTTTTTATACTGTGTTGACACATACTGGCAAATGGTTTTGAGAATTTAAATTAGAATTTGATCAACCTCATTTATAATCATGCAATCAAGAACACAATACAAGAAGAGACAAGGGGAAATAAAAGAAATCATGCTTCACACTGAATTTAATATCTGTAAAGAATTCAACAACCCATCTATATTCCCTGCTTCTGTGCAATGTGATATCACGTTGCAATGATTGGACATCTTTCATGCTTCATAACATCAAACCAGCTGAGTGTATAATCCTTAGTCTCTTCTCGAGCCTTCCAAACACACTGCGCAGTCCCTGCAGCAGCAGAAAAAGGACCCAAAGATGTACGATGCCCAGCAGCGACCAACCAATCCAACAGTCCATGCTGCAGGTCAGGATCCAACGCTTCGCAAGCAGCCACAAAACCTGGCCAGAGGATTGTTTTGTCACGAGACGCACTTTCCACGCGGGCATTATCATAGCGCATCAAAAAATGCAGACAATTCCGAACAGTATCTTGGAGCATCAATGCGCTAATATTGGGGACGCGACGATAGTAGAATAAAACCAGAGCCTGATGCAACGCACGCATCATGAAGTAAGCTGCTTGGTTCTGGCTATTCTGAGCGTCCTTGATCGCCAAATCGTTTACCAAGGAGGGCAGAGAGCTGGACGGTGGCTCCCATGAGAGAATGTACTGTTCAAGCGTGCTCGCACGCCGCTTTAATTCTTCTATGACACGCACATCCATGGCCGGGCCCCTGTGGAGTAGCTCTTGTTCGTTAGCTAAGCGGATAGCCTGTGAAAGAAGGGTCATTAGAGACTCCGGGATTCCATAAATATCCGGGAGCAGCGTGTCTTTCCACTGGCCCATTACTTCCAGGTGGATGTCGTTCTGGCCGATATTGTTGCTTTTCTCTAGTGTGATGTCGATTTCGGCGTCCAGGCTGTCATGCGCCATACGGAAGCTTCGTAGAGAAATTGGAGAGGACTCTATCGAGAGTAAACTGGAACTGGGACGGTCGGGACAAATATCGAGGAGGGCGCATCCGCACGTACTTTCAGCCATGATGCGTAGATATGTGTAGACATGATGCAGTGAGCGGACCTTGACTGACTTATGTGGCTTAGGGAGGCCCCGTATGCGAATAAGATACTCTGCGTCAACTAGGAAAGCTTGTGCAATAGAGTTTTCTCCATGGAATACCTGGTCTTTCGCATCAGTGGCATGGCAGTAGCTGGTAATATAAATCAAGAAAACGTACTGAAATCATCACCATTGACAGAACGGCCATTAAAATCTCCTTATACTTGGCTGGTTTTGGTCCTAGAACTTCCTCGTTTAGAGCTAATTCAAGATGTTGCTTGGCTGTTTCTTTAAACCTCTCTCCCGACATATTCAAGTCTGCGGCGAATTGGTCCCGTGCATACATATGTAGGCAGCTGGCAGCGAGAAGGGAATAAAATAAAGACAGCCTTGTATGACTGGCGGTCCGGTGGATACTGAGCTCTGCAAATGTGCTCATTGCACTGGGGAAGTGGATTGTCTGCCAGGGACACTTCCGGCAATTCTTCAGAGGGAACGAGAGCGAAACGACGTTCTCTTTGAAGTATCGTAGTAGGTCTGGGGTTAGTGGAGGAATGTGATTACTTCCTGAGAGCGCAAGGTCGGGGACGGGGTTCAAGGACAGAGAGGTCGGCCGAGATATGAGTTCGTTGGAGTTTGCGTTTAAAGGCCCCGGAAGGGGAACCTGGAGGTCATTGGGTATAGTATCAACGTCCAACAATGGGTCCGATACATGTGCGTTCTCAGATTCCTCAATTAGATCGTACAACCCAGCAAACATATGAGAGTCTCCTGCGATGCTGGAAGTGGTATCCAGTGAGTTCCAGAAAAGATCCATTTCCAACTGGGTGGGTTCCGCCCGGTCTGACTGTGATTCAGGTTGATTGTCTGGAGATGCCTTACTAGGCAACAAGTTCAGTACCCCGAAAGGGCCTCGAAATGAATCATGTTCCAAACATGAACCAGCTTGTCCACTGCTTCCGCTCTCAAAATCCAGCTTGGCCAATGCAGTATTAGCAGAATGTTGACCAAGGCTATCTACAGTCATCCGCGCCATCCTTTCTTGGTCAGTCACTGGCAAGCAGGTTAGCAATCACTTTAGCTGTATCTGAGATGAAAGTGTTACCGGAGAATAGGGGACGGCGGTAAACTCGGACTGCATCATGACGGGCATACTCTCCAATCCAGTTCAATTGTCGTTCGTAGCCGAGACATGCTAGATCCTGCTGCTGGCAATTCTGGCAGATGGGGCGTGTTTCGTCACATTTCACATGGCGACCGCGGCAGGTTCCACAGCCAGTAAGGGTGCGATCTCGTTGCAGCATCCTGCATGATATTTGTGCTTGATGGAAGAACAGACTTCAAGGGGAAAAGGACATCTTCTGTAACATAAAGTGCCAATTGTAAACGTTATTCCTCTTATATATTAGTCATAGCATAGTGGTTGACAAAAAAAAAATAATGGAGTGACAATTAGGCAGGTCTGATGGAGGAGGTTACGGGTCGGTGGAGGTTTTTTGGGTCAGCGTGACCTGTATACTCGATCTGATGGCGGTCGCACCTCGGTGTTGATTACGTTAAATACTAAGCCAATCGCGTCGCACCGATTTGTTGCCTTCTCATTTGCTAAGTTGTCGAAGTAAGGTTGGTATAGCTCCATTTAGCGACCTAGCTGATTGGCTCTCTTATACTGTGATATGATTGGTTTGTCATGGGCCTCTCCCCCTTATTGCCAATGTGTATATCGCTTCTAGAGCGAAACCGTTAGGCAGCTAGCCGATGTCGACAGAAGAGGAAAGAACATATGCAGCTGCTGGAGTCGCGGCTCAAGGAGCAATCAGACAAGCACCAGCAGCTTTAATCTGAATTCTGTTGCGTCCGATTGGAGATCCTTGTTCTCAAAAATGAAGTGCTGAAGCATGCAGACTGTATAGATAAACAAGTTTCTGGCTATTTACAGCGGATGATCCAGAGAGTAAGCTTACAAATGAGCCGTGTGCTGCACATTTGACGATGAAAACTGGGACTAATAGATAACAGGCCAGGGTGCACTGCTGTGAACGACGAGAAGGAACACTCAACATCAGTGGCTCTTCGCACCTGGGCGACTCCAGGGAATTGCTCGAGGAACGCTCACGAAGTGTGGATTTTGATGAATTTCTTGTGACAAAGTAATGGTCTTTATTTAACCAAGACTAGTAGCCTAGACGGCCATCTTTCCTTATGGCCTAGGCTTTAGGAAAGTGACTATCTCCAGCTCTTGAATCTTGGTCATTGATGAGTGGACTGGTTTGTGATATAATGCACAGATAGGAAAGTAGGATAGAACAGATGACATTAGGTAGCGACAGACATACACATAGGGGACACTTATCAGTTGGCATGCGCCATCAGGTTAGGTGCCAGCGAAAAGAATCCTGCTTTTGAACAAAGCGAGCCCCATAACTCACGTCAAAGACAACGGATACTTCTCAACTACTTTTCAATATCCTCATCTTCCTAGGGAATGTATCCAGTGGCCACAAGTCTGTTGAGAAGGTGGCATAGAATGCTAGGATTGCCCCGACAGTCACCACCCTCCTGGTACCGAGACGGACTACGAGAAGAGTTGCGTGAACGACAAACAGCGACTACACACTGGCAGAGACTTAGTGAGACCTCTGATGTCCTTTTTTCTATTAGCAGAGCGAGTTTTGATGGGTTCCCCATCTGCAGGCTGCCTTCCATCACTGGACATTCACATGTGCTAGTGTATGTGTACATGTTAGCCAAGTATACCTCACGTTGGACGTTCTACAAGGTAACTGCAATGCTTTTCCGTGCTCTCCAGTACAAACTGATGCGAGAAGTGGTGAATCCAACCAGAGATCATAAGCTCGATGAAGTGGCTTCTTGTCACCGGATTGATCAGGAACAATTCAAGAGTCGCTCGCCAACTGCGCCGACTATGGCCTCTGTTTCCGTAAAGGTTCAAGTCAAACGGATTTTACTTGCTCCATGGATTGGGAAAGTAAACAGGTTTTCCACCTAAGTGCACTTGCCATGCAGATGGGTTCTCTGCGGCTTTAGATCTGGTGACCTGGCAAGCCTTCCAAAAGAAACCCAGTACATTTTGGATACTCAAGCAAGAAATTTCCGCTGCGTGTATTATTGGCTAACTGCAATACTCGTTACGATGTCATAGATACTATCGGAAGTGAATAGAGGAAGAATTCTGACTGACAAAACCATCTAATGTAAGGCCTAATTACAGGCAGTCTGGCAGCGATCAACTAGTCACAAAAGAATACTGCCACAGAAGTCCCAAGCATTTATATAAGGATCAGTCACATGTGAGCTGTCACACAGCCCAAGAACAGTCCTGTGGACGGTTTCGTTCAATATGAAATCTATTCGTTGACTATCTCACGAGATTCTAGCATGAGGAAAAGAAGGAAAGAGGCAAGCCTGTCAGCGATGAGCTATCTAATGTGTGGGCGAGGATTAAGCGAGGCTTGGTGAATGTTGTACACCAAACAGGCCAAAGTAACCAAACGTTCTATACAGCAGTCGAGTGTTCATGTTCCGTGATATTGTGAAAGTTCAGACCTCCCATGCAGCAAACCCAAAGGCGCTGGGACCATCTTAGCAGTTGCTTGAATGACTCTGCGCCACAGAAGATGAATAGTTCCTGGATGATCACCCAGGCGATGGTTACCCAGTTCCTAAGGGCTGCCCTCAGCCCTTTGTCTGGAAGGGAAGGGGGGCAGTGTCACGGAGCATGAACGCTCGCTAGTGACATGGCATGTTTGACCACTTTGATCTGTTTGAATATAGGGTAGAAACCCCTTCGCACAAACTAGATAGCTTAGTATTGATGGACCTAGCTTCTTTCCTTTCCTTCCTCGTGTTAGTACTTTGTCAGACAGTTTACACATACTGTGGACTTTCCGGCCAAAGTTGTTGCGCAGCGTCGTCGGCTTGATGCAAAGAGAGTTCGCCCGTCTGTTTCAGTGAACCACATACAAAGATGGCAGCAAACTGAAATGGCTCAGTTGCGTGACCTTTGCCGGATTCATCGTGTTTTGTTCTCGCTCATATCTTTGGATCGGACAGAGAGGGTGTCGGCGCTCCTCCGTGATTTTCAGCAGCATAATGAGGAATACAATCTATCCCGTGCGGCCAACATTGTGAGAAAGAGGGATTGAGATAGTGTGATGAGCGCACCGCGGACTGTATGCGTAGTATTATGTTGGAGACATAGAGAGAGAGGCTAAGAGACTAATCGCTGGTGTTTGGAAGTTCGCCCACCAGCGCCGCGAAGTATTCTCTGATTGATTGATTATCTCGTACGCCATCCCAGCCAAACTCAGTCCATGGCTTTGCGGGTGTCGAGTCTATCTATATTTGACTATATACATGGCGTGAAGAACCAGTCCACTAAGCTGAGCCCGGGGGTTCGTGAGACTTCAGTTGAGCTCTGTATACTCAACGGCTTAGTATCCATCGCTAGCCCAGATCTAGCAATTTCACCTCGCCCGATGTGGCAGCGTGTGGCTTGCTTCCTAGTCAAGAGGCACATACCACTCCTGAGCCAGGGAGCATGTAGGAAAATCGAGATATTGGGTGTCGCAATTGGGCTCTCATCATTGATGGGTCTCTTGATAAAAGCAAAAACAAAGGTACCCTACCACCTGATTCGCCATCCTACTGGGTCGCTGTTGTCTTTCATCTGCTGAAGTAAAAACCTCGTTAGGGGAAAAGCTCGCTATGATGGTATGTGGTATGAGTGGGTTCTGGGCACAGGTTGTAGGGCGACTGGTAGTTAACCTATGTAGGGGTGACAATAGGGTCTGTGGTGTTTGCGACTGCATATTGATAGCTGAGGAGACCCCATGCAAAAGATCAAGCTATCCTTATGCTCGAGAGCCATGTGGGGGGAATGGTTTTGAGATATTTCACTTTGTTGTTACTATGTAAATACCATTCATATTGCCATCGAAGAACTTGGGTATTCTCGTAATTCCTTGATGGCGTGTAGAAAGCGAGGACTAGGGAGAAGACTCTTGGCGATACTTTATCGAACGAAGGGGTCTAAATGATATAATACATTGCGGCTGCAGACTAACAGAAACGACAAAAATGACCCATGCGCATTGCCTGCGTTCAACTGATGCATGGCTATCTCAATTCTTCGAAGCCGGCTTATCGAAAATCACATTCCCTTCCTCTGTAAGCTTCGCAATTTTCTGGTCAATTCCCCTAACCTCTTGGCTCAGACTGTCGACCGATCGAGCAGGCACAGGCGCAGCGTGGGTTGCTTCTTCGGCTTCTTCCCGGAATTTCTTCTCCTCGTTCTTCTTCTCCATGTTTTGTTGAGAGGGTCCGCTTGTTAGACCGCGAGGGGATTCTGCGATTTCGTTTACTTCGCGTTCGGAGAGGACGTCGTTAAGGCGGGGACCACGGGATTGCACGAGGATCTGGGCGGGGCCGTCAAATTGGAGGAAGAGCTGTCGAGAGCATGTTAGTTTAAGAACTGCATAGCTAAAGTGAGGTGAAGTTCCATACCCTATCACCCCAGATAGTCATGCGGGACCATGTCCGGATCTTGTGAAAGACCTTCATGGCCGTCTTCCATGTGTCGGTCTGTGACATGTTCTGGATGAAGTTTGTGTTTTGGAGAAGGCTCGGTAGCGTTTTGAGGCCGGGAACTTGGAAGTTCAGGGTGGTAGACTTGAATCGGTAGGGACGAGGAGGGTTGGAGGTCATAGTGTAAGCCACGACGTTGCTTTTGATCTGTTAGTACACCTAAGATGTCCCGGCATTTTAGGTAGCCATACCTAGGATGGGCAATGTATTGCTCCCCGGGTTTCACGTCGACGGAATACAACTGTCCATTGCCAACTAATGCTAGAAGACCTCGTCCGGTGACTTCTGAGTTACCCCAGTGGGTCAAGCTCTTCGCAAATTAGCCCGTGCTATCCATGCCGTGCAGGAGGTTGAACGAACCATGCTTGTGTTGATGACGGGCTTGATGGAAATTGAACGGCCTGTCCAGGCAAGCAGAGCTCGCTTCTGGGCGATAATCCAATCTTCGGAGCCATTGAGATGGAGGACGGCGAAGGACGTGGTAGGGGACCGAACGGAAACCATGGCAGTCACGGGGCTGCTAGAGGTGATCTATGCAGCGTCAATTATCTTTCCGAGGATCGTAGAAATGGGCAGCCACTGGCAGACCTTTTGGTAGAGAAATGGCACACCGACGGGGGCTCTTCGGACGGGTTCTAGGACGCTCAGCGTCGAAACCACCTGCGCGTGGAGGTCAATTATCAATCGCACAATATTGGAGAACCATTTGCTGAACAACAAATGGACCGCATACATTATCCGCCTTCCCACTCAATCCAACCAATGTTCCTCTCCGAGTGTAGAGATTCTGCGAAGCCGAAAGCGAAACCGACAGCAACGAGTATGGGGAGCCGATTACATCGAACCGGGCATCTAAACTCGCCAATTTCACCTGTTAGCCAAATGAAGCATCACAATCAATCCTAGCCAGGAAGAAACATACCAGGCGACTGAGCCGAGTTTGGCGTACCGGCGACAGGAAGGTGATCTCCATTGAGTTGCTCCGAAGGCACGGCGCGAATCTGAATGCCTCTTCTTGCTTGCTGCGATGGGCCTTGTCGCGCCCGTTGCGGAAGGACTCTTGTCCAGGAGAGAGCCCGGACACCTCCCCTTAGGCCTTGGTTCATGGTGGGTGGTTGCGCAAAACTGCAGCAGACGGTGCCGGCGGGGAATACACGGACCGGGTTTCTTTTCCCCTTGCGAAGTGGGTATTTCGTCAGGCTGGCACTTGGTAAGTGTGCACCTAGACTGGGACTGGTAGTTAAATGCTGTTATAGGCAAGGATTCCAATCACACACTTGGTCTCGAAGAATTGTGAAGTGTAAGTAGCCGGAGCTGATTTGTTTCGAACAAGGCGTGAATTCTTTATGCCTTATAATGCCTGATATATAAGGCACTATAAGCAATACGTCATTTATAGATCAGCTACGCGAAATATTCGACTGCACTAACTCTTTCTAACATTGCCAAAAATTTACCGTTCACGTTCACTTCGATAGAGAAGATCTCCCTTGAAATTGTGGTTTCTAAAGCCAGAAGAGAGGCTCTCATTACTGTTCAAATAACAAGAATAATCCAACATTAGGGCACCTTCTGTCTAGTCATCAAGCAAGTAAACCTTTATTCAATATCATTCTACTCCGTATTCAGCGTCTCCAGAACAAGCCCAATTGCTTCAGGTGTATCCAAAGTCGAGACTTACCATAGTATCTGATCGTAGGAAGATCTCGGACCTGACTGCAGACAAACAATGCAAACTAGCAGCGGGGATTTGATTATCAGATTGCGAGCCCTCGCGACATATTGACGAACTGGATCGGAGTGTTTCACTGCCGGAAGAACATAAGAGAACTTGCTTTATTCTTACTCTCCCAAAAGAAGCGCCCCTACCATCACATATTGCGATCCCTCAGAAAAAGACCAAAGACAGCCACCTAATCTCGGACCTTTCCGCCGACCCTTTTCCATTCCATCTCCGAACCCGGCGGTCCCCGTTACAAGTCTCAGCTGGAGAACCTACGGTTCATTTGCGTCTACAACCTTCACAATCACAATTATGAGCCATTAGGCCCGGAAGAAGCTACGGCAATACCAATTGGCTCGTTGACGAAAAGAAAAGGGCACTGTACCGGCCGTCATGTTGCCCCGGACAGCTCGATCGCCTTGCTGGCGTACTACAACGCCGTTTATACATCCAGCTCGCGTTGTTCCGCGCTCAACCCCGTGGAGGCCTGCTTACTATGGCTCGCAATTTCGAGTATTCACATCGAGTCAGAGTCCGTTGCGGAGGCAAGTAGCAGGGGATAAACCTACGACAATTACGAACACCGAAACCGCGGCGAAAGCGACCCCGGATGAAAAGGGTAGCAAAAATGCGACGGCTACAAAGAATAAGGACCTACTGAGTGAGGCAAATATGGGGGTTAAAGAGCAGCGCAAGGCTGACTGGGCTATAATGAAGGAGATGGCGAAATACCTTTGGCCGAAGGTGAGGGCGACGATTTGGACGTGTGGCAGAGGATAGGCTGATATTGACTGGAATTACAATACAGGAAGACTGGGGTACCAAGCTTCGTGTTGGTAGTGCATTATCACTGCTTGTTGGGGCGAAGGTGTGTTCTGGCAACCCGGGATCTTATGCGACTTGGTTACTTACAACCACGAACTCCTAGATCCTAAACGTCGAGGTACCATTCTACTTCAAGAGCATAGTCGATTCGATGAACGTGGACTTCGCAGCCCTTGGAGGAACTGCTTATACTGTTGCTGGGTCAATGATCATAGCTTGTAAGCGCAACATCTTGGTCAATCGCTTCAAGGAACATTGGGTTTAACAGCTTCCATTTCAGATGGTGTCACTAGGATTGGAGCAACGCTATTCCAAGAACTGCGAAACGCAGTGTTTGCTAGTGTAGCCCAAAAGGCCATTCGCAGAGTCGCGGGGAATGTCTTCGAACATTTATTACGGCTGGATCTCAACTTCCACCTTACCCGCCAGACTGGTGGACTTACGAGAGCGATTGATCGTGGTACCAAGGGTATCAGCTTCCTGCTGACATCTATGGTGTTTCACATTGTTCCCACAGCTTTGGAGATCTCGCTTGTCTGTGGTATTTTGGTATGGTTCATGACAGGTGATCGGCGGCCATTTTATTTTCTATTTTTACTAACAATGGCATTAGACTTACCAGTACGGTGCGCAATTTGCGGCTATCACGACTGCCACGATGCTTGCATACAGTGCTTTTACAATCACTACTACTGCCTGGAGAACCAAGTTCCGCAAGCGAGCCAACGCAGCAGATAATCGCGGTGCGACAGTGGCTGTTGATTCCCTGATCAACTACGAGGCTGTCAAGTACTTTAACAATGAGAAGTTCGAAGCCGCGCGGTACGACAAGGCTCTGAAGACTTACGAAGAAGCATCCATCAAGGTTACAACGTCTCTGGCTTTCCTCAACTCCGGTCAAAACATGATCTTTTCCAGCGCTCTTGCCGGTATGATGTACCTCGCTGCCAACGGAGTGGCTGAAGAGGCCTTGACTGTTGGTGATCTAGTCATGGTCAACCAGCTCGTCTTCCAACTCTCGGTTCCACTGAATTTCTTGGGCTCGGTGTACCGTGAGCTGCGCCAGTCGTTGCTGGACATGGAGACCTTGTTCAACCTGCAAAAGGTCAACGTGAACATCAAAGAACTTCCCAACGCGAAGCCGCTTGAGGTCAAGCGCGGAGGTGAAATTCGCTTTGAGAACGTGACATTCGGCTACCACCCCGACCGGCCCATCCTGAAGAACGCTAGCTTTACAATCCCTGCTGGTCAGAAATTTGCTATCGTGGGACCCAGCGGCTGCGGCAAGTCGACGATTCTGAGGTTACTTTTCCGGTTTTACGATGTTCAAGAGGGTCGTATTCTGGTTGACGGTCAGGACGTGCGCCATGTGACTTTGGATAGTCTCCGGAGGGCAATTGGAGTCGTTCCGCAGGATACGCCTCTGTTCAATGACACGATCGAGCACAACATTCGCTACGGCCGGATTGATGCATCGGATGAGGAAGTCCGTAGAGCCGCCCAGCGCGCTCAGATTCACGAACTAGTCCAGAGACTCCCCGATGGCTACAAGACTGCCGTTGGTGAAAGAGGCATGATGATTTCTGGTGGTGAGAAACAGCGGATGGCGATATCTCGTCTGTTGCTGAAGGACCCTCAGATGTTGTTCTTCGATGAAGCGGTACGTATTCTTCAAGGTTAACATCGAAAACTATCTAACACTGAAAACAGACTTCCGCCCTCGACACATACACCGAACAGGCTCTGCTGCAAAACATCAACAGCATTTTGAAAGAAAAGGGCCGCACAAGTGTCTTTGTTGCCCACCGGCTACGAACCATCTATGACTGCGACCAGATCTTGGTGTTGAAGGCAGGCGAGGTTGCCGAGTCGGGATCGCACCGTGAACTCCTGGAGCGGAATGGTATCTACGCTGAGTTGTGGAGTGGTGAGTGATTACTAAACACCAAGGTTCGATGATATGATATGCTGACCCATAAAATAGCGCAAGAAACTTCCCTGGCAGAGGATGTGGAGCCTGATGGGCTCGAGGAGAAGAGTGAGAGTACCCCGGATCGTAGATAGACCCGATGATGAAGCGGGCTCCCTTCTTTCCTTCTTCCCTTTTTTCTATTTTCCTTATTTGTTATAGATTTCCCAGCATTTGAGTATATATTTTGCCTGTACAGTAGACGAATGACACTGCGAAAGGAACAGAAGGCAGTGCAGGAGTACGAATCCATTACTAAATCAGGAAATTCGCGCTGTTCCATAATAACGGCTCCCCCTCACCTGAAGGACCCGGCAACGGCAAAGGATAACCGCATTGTTTACCACGCGTCACGAGTTAATTAAAAAAGAACAGGGGCTCTCGGGGCGGTTACCGGGCAAAGCTTACCGCGGTCTTAACTAAATCTGGCTTAACGAGGTTCCGCTAGAAGGGTCTATGTACTATTTCTGTGGTACTTCTGATACTAGTCTCGATGGTCCAATTTGTGTTCATTTGTGCCTGAAAGTTAAATAGATGGTGGCGTATACCAGTGGAACTATTGGAGGGCCTTTATATTAACATTAGGATGTTCTGAATACGAAAAATGAGGGAAAGCAACAGAAGAAGTTTACTAGGGATAGTCAGTTGAAACTATTGACAGATACCGCACCCCTGGGCCAGAAGTACGGTTCCTTGACAGCGGCAATACGGAGTACAAGCGGTATTTTTGAGCCGACGGATTCCCCACATGCTGTCCCAGAATCAGGAGAACTCGAGATCGCTTGGTGAGAGCTCGCGTGTGTTTTTCTCTCTTTCTCTTCATCTTCGCTTCGCTCTGTTTGTTTACTATTATTCTCTACAGTCTTTTACACATTCTTTCGCTAAACCATTCGCTACTATACACTCTTTTAATCCGGCAACTGCATTAGTGCAACAGCCAAGCTTTGCATACAACACTCCATAACCATCCATTCGTTTATCCTAGACGCTGTTCTACTCACTCTGTACACTCTCAATCAATCAATCACTAGCCTCGTTCTTTTCACAATCTATACGATTCTTCAGTCTGCTCGTTTCGCCTAGCTCTGCAATTAATTGCTTACACAACCACTGAATCCCCGGAGTAATAACCTTGCCAGCCACCAGATTCCGCTCTCGCCGTCACTTGCCTTCTTTATTTTCCTCTTCGACTTATCCCACGTCAGCCACGGATTTTTTTTGTTATCTCTCTTTAAACCTGGAGATTCAAGTGAGGAAGCGGAAGGTAGTGTCTGTGGTTTTTGTATTTGGTAAGTCGCAACAATTGCATTTTTCTCCCTCGAGGGCCGATGTAACGTCTGAAAACGATGTCTTGAATCCACAAGCAAGGAAGGTATATATGAGAACCATGTTCTAATTTGCATTGCAGATACTCTACTTTCGATAAATTTCAGCATCATTGCATCCGAAGGTTCCGACAAACGAACCGAACAAGCGACGCTACTACCAAACACAATGGGTATCATCGAGAAGTTGCAAGCCAGTATGTCTACAAATCATTCCCTTGATACAACTAGAACCAATTCAAAACTAACACATCTTCAGAAATCGAACTCTACCGCCTGGAGCAGCGCTACGCTCGCCGCAAGCACCGCACCTCGTTCCACGATGTCCAGTATGTCGACGGAGAGTACGTCTTCAACAGTTCCTTGAACTCGCCCACATCGAGCGTCTCCAAGCACTCCACAGGAGGTC
The DNA here is from genome assembly GCF_000600275.1 of Aspergillus ruber CBS 135680. Lineage (NCBI taxonomy): Eukaryota > Fungi > Ascomycota > Eurotiomycetes > Eurotiales > Aspergillaceae > Aspergillus > Aspergillus ruber. The sequence continues at coordinate 53,996 of NW_024467335.1, read as the reverse complement.
ACGGGAAATCGTCAACCTGGAACACATCCAATGAGTCGCGATGGCGGTGATGGCTTCTTTCCGTTTCCTTGTTTGAATGCGTCCGTCGATTCAGTTTAGCCTTTTCTCGTACGACTTTCTCACATTCTCTCCACATTATGTTTCATGTGGACTTTTTTGACGATATCTCCAAGTGAGCGGGAAGAAATTTCATCACGCTACTATACCCATATCCACGTTTGATACTGATCTGTGATTGTTTGGCACTCGAATCGGAGACCGGAGGCGAAGGGTCTGACTCGCCGGCTTGGTCTTTTTCGCGTGCTGCTAGATCCCAATCTCGAGGGGTCTAATCTGGCGGGTCAGATCCTTTGTCTCAAATATCGATTTGGCATGGTCTTTCTTGCGATCTGATCGAGTCATTTATTGTTTGAGTTCGATTCTTCCCAAGCATCGCGCTATTATCCCTAGAAGCGAAGCAAGTTACGAATGTTTCTTTTTCTGGATCTTTTTTTTTTTTTTTTTTTTTTTTTTTATGAATTCTCAATTACCTATGCGTGTCTAGCGATTTTGTCTTTGAATTTATGGTGGCTATTCTGATTCTTCATTATTTACCTTACCGCTTGTACATAGGTTTACGTCTCGGGTTGTTGAATAGAAAATATAGACAACTTAGCAATTAGTGCGCCTTTGCTCCCTTCTACTAACAATGAAATAAAATGTACATACGAGCCATACTCTTCAAAACAACAACATATCTTCATATCAACGCTTAGACTTCCGACTCCCAATCCCCAACCGTCCAAGGTTAGGAAGACTCGACTTATGCCGGTGCGCACCCCCTAGAATAGACCCTCCCCCACCACCACCAACACCCTTCTGCACCCCAGAACTATCCACCGAATTCATCCGACCAGTCCCTCCAGCATTCCCACCACGCGGCGACTCCCCACCCGCAGGACCAAAACCCCGATCGTTCCCACGAATCTGATCAGACGTCACAGCCGCAGAAAGCGCTGCAGTTAGGGACGGATTCTGTGGTCCGGTTCGGATACCGTCGTGGTCGAGTTGGCGTTGGTAAGCGGCGCGTTGGGCTCGTCGGGCCTTTTCTTGCACGGATTTGAATTTGTCGAGGAGGTCGGCCCAGCGGATAGAGGAGGCTTCGTCGCGAGACTTCAGGCGCGCGCCGGTTGGGCGTTCGAAGGTAGATATTGGGGCCGTACTGGTTCTTTGATGAGTGAAATGCCTTTTTGGTTAAATAGGTGGACTGTTGGCTTACAGTCGTGGACTCGCGTGGAGGAGGCCGATGTTGCTGACGCTGTTTAGGCGGTTTTTGAGCGCCGCGAATGCGGAGCTCTGTGGGAGGAGCATGAGGACGCCGTAGAGGCATTTGTACAGGTAGGGGTATTTTTCTGGTTCCAGGAGTTGGAGACGGAGGTCTGAACGAAAGTTAGCATCTGAACAGCCGGGTAGTAAGGCTGGACAAACAAGTGAAGACAGGTGATTCCAGTAGCTGGACCAACTTGTCGATTTGTATTAACATATTAACGGTCATTTCGAGTTCAGCACTGGTAGCTTGTCAGTCTAGAGCATAGACATGAGCACAATATATGATACTAACAAGACTTGCAAAAGATTATATGCTTGCTCATAAGCCTGAGCGAGGAGACATAGGGAAAATGTAGAGACGGCATTATGGCACCATGACCTGAAAAGAGCCACAAAGAACATTTGACCCTCCTAGAAACGAGAAATCTCGTGAGCTACTCTTCTTGGCTTCAATTTGCAATATAATTTACCTTTGAATCGATATTCCTTAACCTCTTTCGAAGATCAGCGAGTTCAGGTGCGGTGATTAGATTGTTATTCAAATTTTGAACCATGATGCTAGCGAACTCGATATCCTAGCATCGATTAAATTAGGGTCAAGTCAACAGTCCCTTTGCGCAGGATGACACTCACCTCTTCCTTTTCAAGGCAGTCTGCCAGGGTCCGATATATACGTTCCGGGCTCAAGTTCATGCAAAGCTGCCGAATAATGAGATTCCCACGGACCTCAAGCAAGCTCCGGTCCGTCGAGAACAGCTGCAGCAAGTTCACCATAAACGAAGCAAAATAGCTATCCTCACTATTCCTTGAAATCTGCGATAGAAGTTGGAGGTCCTTGGTAACAACGGCTTCCGCAGGGTCTGATAGTGTTTTGAGGAGTGCAGGAAAGGTTCCGTCATTGAAAGCGACGACCTTGCGAGGTGCCTTCCGATGTAGCATTATCAGCCAGGACAAGGCAGCTACTCTTGTGGCTTCATTTTCATTCAAGAATTGCAATGTAAGTGAATTGACAGCGGCAGCATAATCAAGATCTGCCGGAGGAGCTTGCACGGACACAATACTGCTTCGAGGCGTTTGATCGATCGGTGGCTCTTGTTGGGAAATCTGCTTCCTAAGCTCGCTTCCCTGAGTATCAGAAGGCTTGCCGCCTGGTGTCGATGACCTCCTTTCAGCATTTTCCTTGTTTGCAGCGGGCGGTAATTTTGAGGTCGCAGCTGGACGAATTTCCTCTGAGGTGTCTTCAGACAGGGTAACTATATACTCCAACAGAGAAGTATTGACTCGATTAGCAGCCTGCCGTACCTGGTCTGCACCACTAGACATTGCAGGAAGAACTTGAGTCAGAAGACGTGGGACGAAAGGGAGGATATCTTCAGGGCTGATCTCGAAGAAGCTATCAATCCAACGCAGTGCTGTAAGCTGCATCTCCTCATCTAAGCTTTAGCGTTAGCGAGAACTCTTGCCACCAGAGATGTTCGAGCGCAACTCACCAAACGACGTGTCAACAAATCCGACAAGAATGTCGAGGATCTTAGGGTAATCAATATGGACGTCTTGGCCCGGGACCCAGTCACCGTCAACCTGGACAACATCTTCTTCTTCAATAATGGATTCAGATCCTGAATCCTCAATAGCGTTCTCATCCTTGTCCTCTTCTGGGGCAACGGCCTGGTCGGTAATTGCGCTCGCATTATCACTCGCAGCCGATTGTCTTTTGCTTTCTTGTTCTTTTCGACTATCCTCAATGCCCTTTTTGAGACGTGCAATCCTCTTTATTTCAGATAAAAACCGATCAAGAAGGCCTTGTGTGGCGACATGCACATCCCTATTCGTGTCACCCAAGAATTTAACTAAGCCCCCAAGAAACTCCGGCAAGTAAGAGACAAGCTCCAGGTCAGGAATTGTATCCAACAACGTCAACCATTGTACCAAGAACGTGCGCGTGAATGGGCTGATCACATGTATGCGATCCTTGAGCAAAGGTATGAATTTTGCGAGAGAAAATGCGGTCGGCAGATCTGCTTCTTCCAGTGTATCTGAATCCAACGTATCCTTCTCAGAAAGCTGCAGAACCGAGACATACGTGGCAGCAGACTCTGAAACGATATCTTTCACAAGGCGATCGAGAAGCTCAGCACCATTCTTCACGGAGAGCTCTGAGTCCGAAGCTAACTAAAGCACATCGTTAGTGGACATGCATTTCCATGGTCTAATTGCCAATACACTCACTTTGCTTAATGCATCGAAGATCTCGTTGAAGAATAGCAGTATTTCTCCTTTGGCAACCTTGGCAATGTTGTACATGCTTTCGCATGCGTAGTACCTGACCCGCGCATCTTGGTCGGAGAAACAGGCAAGAACCGGCGGTACGATTTCCTTGAGATGAGGAGCAACACTCTCCTATACCAGTCTCAGAAATTCAAATTTACCGAAATTTTCCAGGATTATCGACTTCACTCACGGATCCCAATGCTATTGAAGCGGCAGCTAGCCCGATTAAACCACCATTTCTAGCGTGAGGCTGGTGTACTGCGTAAGCGTAGTCATGGCAGAGTTGGTCGACTATCTTCTGGATCTCTTCATGTTCTCCTTTGAAAGCGGCATTTCGGACGATTTTTTCAAGCCTAGACGGTTTCCATTCTGTAATTAGCATGTGCTTTGGTACGTTCGTCCGATCCACGAGCGTTTCTCGATCATACTCTAGAGCTCCCTGCTTCCTCCTATCGTAGAGCTTATCGTTCAGCAGACGTTGGATAGAGTGATCCATCGCTCAGACAGGTACGGTACACCACGCAGCTCAAAGGCCTCAATAGTCGTCATTCAAGTCGTGCTCATGGTGGAGAGGGGCGTCTAGATCCGGTGCAGCTGGGCGGTGAATCGGGTGACTCCTTTGACTACTATTATCGCGCTATCAGTATCTCTCTATTTCATAACTTCTATGCCTGCACAGTTAAGAGTGTCTTCAGAACTTACCACCTAGGCTGAACTAGTAGCAGGCGAGTGGGGAGTTGGTTAGTTGCTTACAGTGAAGGTGCGTTGGCAACGTGGGCATGATGTGACGTCGTTTCCATCGAGCGTTATCGCAAAGTACTCCGCACGTCTGCTCCATATATATTGGTGCTGATCGACGTAGCACTATCGACTCCAAAATGATTGCTATGAGGCGAGCCGGCTCGAGACTGTCATCAGGGATCCCACGACATGCTCTAGCTTCCATTATTATATTGCCTCTATGTCCTACCTATAAGAAACAGCAGGACGCAATGAAGACCTCCACAAGAAACTAAGAAGGCGGACCTATATGGTTGAAACAACCCACCGGTGATTCTTGTGACCTTTATGCTATCTTACATTCTGTCTGCAGTATTCCAGGCATCATCGGAACAGCGAGTTTCACCACTCTTATGCCCTTGTACTAATTCAACATAGAACGCTTCGTGAAATCACATGACCATGCTAACTTCCTGGAAATCTCTGAGAATATCGAGAATATTAACACAAACGCTATGCTCTAAAGCTGCTCCGAAGCACTTTCTGCTCACAATAAAGTTTACCAATTTCCATATCATACTGGTTAAACGGTCAAGTCGATTCTACGTGCTGGACAGAGAAATGCAAGGACCTATTAACAGAGGTTCTCTAGGGGACGATGAAGATGCTTCGGGCCCAAAGGTCTTAATATAGTAAGAGAATAAACATTGAGCGATGTGGAGGGTGTTTAGTTTATTGGCTCTGGTCAAATTATAAACAATGCACATGACGCTGCAATGCGTAGTCCGGACTAGGATGAAATTCCGAAAACAACAAAGGGGCTCTTTCTAATGGAAACAGTGGCTTTATATTTCAAGTATAAGTAGCTAAGCGCTCTATATCGATATTCTACATTGAGGCCACAGCCAACACATGCAACATGGGCCCAACATGGACTAGCAAAGTGGAGATACAGGCATGACACTGATCGCTCTTGGTGAGGTACGCATTGAGGTGAAGAGATTGAATAAAGGAAGTAACTGATTATTCCTACTAATATTTACTGAGTTCTATATATATATATTTTTTTTTCTTTTTTCTATAAATAAAAGAGAAGAAAAAAGCGTCTAACCCCCACAATGCCCCTCGTGAAGCATCTAAGACACCTTCGCGGACTCCTCCCCACCACTTGCCGGATGCGTTGCTCCATGCGATATTGCAAGCTAAGTTACTGAGGTTAGCCAATTATTCTTGCTATATTTATTTAAAGTATACAAAATCACCAAGTTACGAAAGATATGCCTGACAAGAACTCCAAATCTTTATCATAAAAAATGCATGCCAAAAGAATAAGCGGTCCCCTAAAAATAACGCCTTCGCCCTCTTCAATCAATGGCTGATGTATTGGAAGACTGCAGAAACGTCCCTTTCTGTAGTCTCCTGACGAATAAGCAGATCTTGGATCTTCCCAAGCTGCCCCTTCTCTCCATCGTTGACAAAATGATTCCAGGTACTTGTGTCACCATATAGCATGGCCGGAGCTTTGATAAATTGAGACTCCTTCGGTCTACACCTCTTGCATTTAAACGTATCGTGCGTATCACTTTGAGTTTCTGGCTTGAATTGGAAGAGCTCGCGAAGGGATTCTATTGAGAAGTGGCGCTCGACGTCTTCTGCAGAATCAACCACAGCAGATGAGAGTGACTGTTTATGTGATTGGCGCTGGAAGATCTTTTCCTCAATTGATCCAGTGGCAATAAAACGATAGACGAAACAATTTTTCTTTTGTCCGTCACGCCACACACGGGCCAGTGCTTGTTGGTCGGCAGCAGGATTCCAATCGGGATCAAATAGCACAAGACGGTTTGCACCGATCAAGTTCAAACCGCATCCGCCAGCTTTGCTGCTAAGAAGGAAGACGAATTCCTCTCCCTCGGGGTCATTGAATTTATTGACCAGCTTTTGTCGTTTGTTAACGTTCATGGTGCCGTCCAACCGCAACGAGCCGTACCCTCTTGCTCTGCAGAGCTTTTCGAAGAGATCCAACGTTTGGGTATAATTGCTGATAAGGACGATCTTGTCATTCGTATCCTGACGAATGCGCGCTAACATACGGTCGAGGACCATCATCTTCCCGGAGTACCAGGACTTGATTTCTCGGTCACGACCTCTGCCTTCAGGCGGTACATAGTCATCTGGGAATGCATGTTCACATCCTGGGAGGTCTGTAGAAAGATTGAGCAGATCTGGGTGGTTACAGAGCTTCTTCAAGAGTCCAATAGCCTTCAAAGGCTGACTTCCCTTTCCCCTAAGCAAACTCCTGATTTCGGGACTCTGAATGAAATGATTGTACAGTCCAAGTTGGAATTGCGACATGTTGCAGAAAACCACATGTTCGTACTTAACTGTCAGATACTTCGACAAGATGTCGTTTGTCCGACGGATGATGAATTTGTTCACAATGCCCGAAAGTTCTGACAGACGCTCGTTTCCTTTTTTTTGCTCTTCTTCTGTTCCTGCTGCATCCCGCCCCTTAAGAATTGGCAGTTCGAATCTCTTCCGGAACTCGTTCTGCGAGCCAAGTAAATCTGGATTGGCGAAGTTTAGGAGAGCGAAGTACTCAGACAGGTCATTCTGGATGGGAGTACCAGATAGAATAACCCGGCGGCTCACATTCAGACTGTTCAACGCAGTCCACGTCAAACTGTCCTTATTTTTGAGGCGGTGACCTTCGTCACACAACAATAGACCGATGGGTGAATCCTTCAGCGTATCAACGTACATGCGCAGCGTCTCATAAGATACGATTAGGACAGGCCTAACCACGGAGCGTCCGGAAGCGATTGCCCATTGTTTTATTTGCATAGTAAGCTCTGTTTTCGACGCCTTACCATCTACTGCAAACGGAGTAATGGTGCCCTCTCCAAGCCATTTCCCTATGATTGTCAGCAGGGAAACGAAAAACAATCTATCATACTACTTACCAAGCTCATTGGCCCAGTTACCAACCAAACTTGACGGACAAGCAATAATACATTTTTGAATAGTACTCTTCCCGGCTTCTGAGGACTGTTTGAGCAGAGTCCACATCAAGGCAATACATTGAAGCTGCAAACGTTAGTTCCGATATTAGAAAAATATTGTCCCCGTACATACCGTTTTGCCTAATCCCATCCCGTCTGCCATGATGCAGCCGTGTGCATTCTTATCTACCATCCCAGTTGTGCAGCGATATAAGAACTACTGGCAGTCAATCAAACCATTTGCTGTGGCATAGTGCACAGAAGAGCATACCTTGACACCTTCAACTTGATGTGGACGTAAAATCTTCGCTAGCTTCGGATCTATCACAACAGGAACCTTGGGGCGGGTATCAACCTCCTTCTTCAGACCAAGAATGTCCGCCAAGCTCTTATGCACGATAGGCTCATCCAACTTCGGTTGCTCGGGTTGATCCTCTGGTTTTGATTCGGCTTCCTCTTCAACATCGTCAACGGTCGGGTCGTATAACACTATTGCAAATTCTCCACTGGGATCATGTAAAGGTTTCACGACAAACGTCGCGCCTCTTCTCATCCCAAGCGTTGGTGCTGGCCGCGAGGCATCATAGGCACCGGGTGCTTTGTTGATAAACGGGACTTTGAATCTCTGCTTAAACGTCGTATCTTTGTCTTTGGGCTTAAAAACGGGGAATCTGTTCACGTCTCTGGTGGCAAGGGCTAGGCGTTCTTCGTTTGTGTATAGCTTTTCTCCTTCATCCGCGTTTCCATCGGCGCCCGCATAGTTGACTTTTCTCTTCTTTCTCGCTGGCTTGTCTGAGGCTCGAATTGAGGTAGCAGATCCGGGACATCTGAAGGGTTTTGAAAGACGATCGGTGGAATTTTGAGGACTGTTATGAAGTGATTTAGATGACGGTGTCGTTCCATCACTCTCTGTTGCGGCCAGTCGAGGTCGATACCTAGAGTGGTTAGTGGGTGTTTTCTCGGCCTGAAAAAGGCGGCGTCTCACATTGTTCCAGATAAACCTCAATATAACGACGCAAATAAGGACCTTTCCTGGCTGCTTTCCATATGACACTGGGTCGACGTCGACGCTATCGGTGTATTGACAATCTTCGGAACGCGTAGTCGCCGCCGCTTGGCGCGTCTGCCGCCACCCCAGACACCAAAGTATCGCGATGTCACGTGATATTACCGCATCCGAGGTAAATCTGGAACCCTAAACGCAGCCCCGCTGGCCGTCCCGCCGAAGACAGGTGAGTACAGAAGATCATGGAGATGTGGCTGCACCTCAGCAACATCAGTAAAACCTCATGGCATCCGATTTCTGGGCTGGCTACCTCAGCGGGGCCATTGGAATTGTCATCGGGAACCCATTAGATGTGATTAAGGTTCGGTTACAAGCCGGTCACAACTCTGCAGGTGCAGCTGCGGCTGCAGCATCGCAGCAACGCCTTAGCCGCTTCGAACTTGTGCGAGGTTTGATAAGCACCCCCGCATACATGTTAAAGTTGATGATTGACTTTTTCTATAATAGGAGTTACAGCTCCTATCCTTGGATATGGGGCCCTCAACGCTATTCTTTTCGTCGCCTATAACCGGTCGTTGAAGTTTATGGATAGCTCAATCGCAGACCTTACAAATCCCCTGGAAGTTCCTCTCTACAAACTCTGGATTGCCGGTGCTGTGGGCGGCCTGGCTAGCTGGACTATATCGTCCCCGACAGAATATATAAAATGTCGAGCCCAATTAGATAATCGGCCCGAAGTCTCGTCGTGGACCGTTGCGAAAGACATTGTTCGGACTCGTGGCTGGAGGGGTCTCTATTACGGAGGAGGGATTACTAGTGCCAGAGATTCTATTGGTTATGGATTTTAGTATGGAAACCGTCTTCCCCAGATTTTCTCCGCCCATCACCATCCCCGTGCTCAATTTTAACGCATATTACAAACAGTTTCTGGTCCTACGAGTATTGCAAACGACTTTTGACCTCTAAAGACGATGATGTTCATCAAGCCGCGATGAAAGTGCTTCTCTGTGGAGGCATTGCTGGTGTCGCTACCTGGGCGTCGGTTTTCCCACTGGACGTGATCAAAACCAGACTACAAGCGCAAACTAGCGGGATATGTCCTGAGGGTTGGCCGCTTCTGTCATCGCAGAGCAACAAGCGGGAACTGAACACCTTCCAGATTGCCAAGGAAGCATACCGGAACGAGGGCATGAAAGTCTTCTATCGCGGGCTGGGGGTTTGCAGTATCAGAGCATTCATAGTTAATGCGGTTCAGGTACGTTTGTCCAAAATCTACAAAACGCAGTTGCTGACTATATGCCAGTGGGCCACGTATGAATGGCTTATGAAAGCCTTCAATAATGTTGCATGGAATAAAAACCTCATGCCCGAAAATGCTTAGGCACACATAGATGAGTTGTACTTTGTACTCGTATTGTATTTATAGCCAAAACAAATTATTTCGATCCATTTCAATCATACTCTGTACGGCTTTGTATTGCAGCTAGTAACTAAATTTCGTCTTAAGGAGAAAAGCGCCGGACAAAGGAGATGGAACAAAGCCATACAATATCCGAAATGCGGCAATTTGTGCCGTCGCCGCACACCGGAAGAACCGCACTCGGTAAGACAAGCTCCAAGATTGCGACCATCGGCACTTGTAGTCTCATGTGCAGGCTATTCCTTTTCGGAAGAAAAGCTTTTTCTGTTGGAGCTCAACCAATCAGAATGCTTTTCGAGCAACGACGGCATATCGAAATTTTTTGCCCTTCAACAGCCTCTACTCGCAGATTGCTGTAGCGAGGTCCTTTTTCCTGATAGAAGGAATGCAATTTCATCCCTTTTGTACGCCTTATGTCCGACCTTATTCCTATGCTTCGTAGATATCATTGGAGCGCGGGGGATAGGTATTTATTCCTCCATGGCGATTTCAGATTCCTGTGGTCGCTTGCCATTGTCCGTTCCCAATCCCACGGCAGCTTCGGCGGCCTTTTGCGTATGAGGGTCTTCGCGCAACAGGCGGAGTCTATAGTTGAGGAAGCCCCTTCCATCAGTTTCAATTCTCATGCGATGTAAGTTGACTGCGGGGTTTCGACTTCCATACCTTCGCTTGTGATTCTTGCCTTTGGTGTGGGAGACCATATTGTACTCGCTCTCAAACCATTTCGCGCACTCAACACAATAGTGCTTCCCTAGGCCTGGAAGATCTTCTGCATCTTTGGTGGCTTTGTACTGCGCAAGATGTCTGGGGGAATCAAGGTCTTCGCGCACTTGATCGTAGCCTCTGAAGTTTTAAAATAAAAAATCAGCATACCAGGACAGAGGCGACACCATCCTTAGCATAAACTAGGACATACCTTGTGAGGCGCTTCGTCTTCACTCGTCTCAATGCACCCATATTAACGTTCTATCAAGCCAGAAAGGACCAGCCGAAAATTCTTCCCGATGCGTCGTTGGTATCAAGTGTCCTTATCACCGATATACGGAAAGACTGTCAAGAGAGCGGGTCACGGGGTTTCGCAAAATTACGGAGTGTTCCGCCTTTGTGTGCGAGGAACGAAATGTTGAAACACGTTGTGTTTGATTGGACGAGGACTACACATTGCTTGGCAATCGGTCCGCGGGAGGTAGGTATCGGTAGGCCTCGGCTTAGGCTCGGTTTCGTCAGCGGATACATGGATACATGAGCCCGTAATTTATGACGTTTGCAGTTTTCGGCTCATTGCTCCGGAAGAGCAAGAGTCTCGTCCATGATTTCATCCCCCAGTCATGTTGCAGGCGATAATAATAACACCCCTCAGTCCTTCAATAATACACGAATATGAATGTATTCCAACAGCGATAAGTCTTGAGATTATAAAGCGAGAGTAATATAGCTCAATACTAGCTACGATATCCGGACAACTGTAATATCGGTAATACTGCTGTGTACAAGTAAGTATGGAGAACGGGGTAATCAACCGCCCCATGATTGGCCCAAGCGGTCCATTTCAACCTCACATGCGCTCATCGCCGCACAGGTTCATTCTTCCTCCGGAGTCTGCGGCTAAACATACTGTAACGTTATGTAACGGTATTTCGGAGGCAGGGAGATCCTCTACCTCAGTAAATTGTTTAATGCTACGTGAGAGCCTCCAGAGGGTCAGTGAAAAGCCATTGAGGGCGAGGGTATTTCGAATTGAAAATCATCTGGACGCTGAATGGCAGATACAATACAAGTTTAATGTTGATGGGGAATGGGGCAAGTCCGTTCGATCTGTGCTTCCTTGTGTCCGGGAGAATTAATAGGGTGGACCGAATGCGAAATAAATTACAAGGACTGTATTACTGTCAAATGCGGTTACGGGTCCTCTGCTCCGGTCTCCCCCAGTGGAGTAGTCGCTGTTGGTAACAAGAATCTTTCTATTCCCATACGCCTATTCTTTTTTATCTGCTCTCATCCCTCCTTCTTCTCTCTTTCTCTCTTCTCCTTCTTTTTCAATCTCCACTCCATATTTGCCCCGGCTCTCCTTGGATGTGTTGCAGCCGTGTTTACACATAGAGAGCTTTCATCATGATCTCCTCAAGGCTTGCGCGCATGGGTGCGCTGGTAAGTTGCTGCTCCTTACACCACCTCGCTGCATCGTTCTGTAGAAGCAGAAACGGCAGCTAAGCAGGAACTGCAGTCCAAGCACGGACGTTGACTGCTTGCTTTTTTTGGTTGATCGATATACTAATTGATATCTGCTTAATAGGCCCCTAAGTCCCGTGCTGTAAGCTATCCCGCCCACCTTTCATCTGCCCACAGAAATGAATATACGGTTGTTGGATGGCTTTGGACAAAAATGATTAACCTGCTACGCAGTTCTTCGGAAACCGGGGCATGGCTACCGTCACCGACAGCCCTCTCGACAAGAAGGTCGAGATGACCCATTGGGAGAAGGTATGTGTATTCGTCTAGCCCACTATGGAGGGGCATTCTTACGTATTGTGACATAATCTCTAACGGTCTTGATCTAGGGTAACTACATCAACTACAAGTAAGACAGCACGGTATACCCGAAAAAAAAAAAAAAAAAGCAGTAACATCTGCGCCACATTATGTGGCTTATGTCTGTTTGGGTACGATTAGCAGATTACTGACATAATTTGCGTTCTTACAGGAAGATGTCTGAGAACCTTGACATTGTCCGCCAGCGCCTGAGTCGTCCCCTCACCTATGCTGAGAAGATCCTGTACTCTCACCTTGACGACCCTCATGGCCAGGACATCGAGCGTGGCAAGTCCTACCTGAGGATGCGCCCCGACCGTGTTGCTTGCCAGGATGCCACTGCTCAGATGGCTATCCTTCAGTTCATGTCGGCTGGTATGCCGTCCGTCGCTACTCCCACCACCGTCCACTGTGACCACTTGATCGAGGCCCAGGTTGGTGGTGACCAGGATCTTGCGCGTGCCAATGATATCAACAGAGAAGTCTACGACTTCCTTTCCACTGCTACCGGCAAGTACAACATTGGTTTCTGGAAGCCCGGCTCTGGTATCATTCACCAGATTGTCCTGGAGAACTACGCTTTCCCTGGTGGTCTAATGATCGGTACCGACTCTCACACTCCTAACGCTGGTGGTCTTGCCATGTCCGCAATTGGTGTTGGTGGTGCTGATGCTGTCGACGTCATGGCTGGTCTTCCTTGGGAGTTGAAGGCTCCTAAGGTCATTGGTGTCCGCCTGACCGGTCAGATGTCCGGCTGGACTGCTCCTAAGGGTAAGATATTCAAAATACCTATTGTGGTTCTCTTCCGATACTAACGTCATGGGTTTCCAGACATTATCCTCAAGGTCGCTGGTCTTCTTACCGTCAAGGGTGGTACTGGTGCCATCATTGAGTACCACGGTCCTGGTGTTGACTCTCTGTCCTGCACTGGTATGGGTACCATCTGTAACATGGGTGCCGAAATTGGTGCCACCACCTCGCTCTTCCCCTACAACGACCGCATGTACGACTATCTCAAGGCTACCAAGCGTCAGAACATTGCCGACTTCGCCCGGGGCTACGGCAAGGAGCTTCGCGAGGACGAGGGTGCCGAGTACGACCAGCTGATTGAGATCAACCTGTCCGAGCTCGAGCCTCACATCAACGGTCCCTTCACTCCTGACCTTGCTACTCCCATCTCGAAGTTCAAGGAGGCTGTCGACACCAACAAGTGGCCTGAGGACCTTAAGGTTGGCCTGATTGGTTCTTGCACCAACTCCTCGTATGAGGACATGTCCCGTTCTGCTTCTATTGCCCGTGACGCTCTTGACCACGGTATCAAGGCTAAGTCCCTTTTCACTGTCACCCCTGGTTCTGAGCAGATTCGCGCCACCATTGAGCGTGACGGTCAGCTCCAGACCCTCGAGGAGTTCGGTGGTGTTATCCTTGCGAACGCTTGCGGTCCTTGCATTGGCCAGTGGGACCGTAAGGATGTGAAGAAGGGCGAGCCCAACTCCATCATCTCTTCCTACAACCGTAACTTCACCGGTCGTAACGATGCTAACCCCGCCACCCACGCCTTCGTTACCTCCCCTGACCTTGTCGTTGCCATGACCATTGCCGGTACCCTCAAGTTCAACCCTCTTACCGACACCCTCAAGGACAAGGATGGCAAGGAGTTCATGCTCAAGGCTCCCACTGGTGAAGGTCTGCCTGCCCAAGGCTACGACCCCGGTCGTGACACCTACCAGGCTCCTCCCGCGGACCGTGAGTCCATCAGCGTCGCTGTGTCTCCCCAGAGTGACCGTCTCCAACTCCTGGCCGGATTCAAGGCCTGGGATGGCAAGGATGCCACCAACCTCCCCATCCTTATCAAGTGTGAGGGCAAGACCACCACCGACCACATCTCCATGGCCGGTCCTTGGTTGAAGTACCGTGGTCACCTTGACAACATCTCCAACAACATGTTGATCGGTGCCGTCAACGCCGAGAACGGCGAGGCCAACAAGGTCAAAAACGCCTTCACTGGCGAATATGATGCTGTCCCTGCTACTGCCCGTGACTACAAGGCTCGTGGTATCCAGTGGGTTGTCATTGGTGACTGGAACTACGGTGAGGGTAGCTCTCGTGAGCATGCTGCCCTTGAGCCTCGTCACCTTGGCGGTCTTGCTATCATCACTCGCAGCTTTGCCCGTATCCACGAAACCAACCTGAAGAAACAGGGTATGCTTCCTCTCACCTTCTCCGATCCCGCCGACTACGACAAGATCCAGCCCACCGACACTGTCGACCTCCTTTGCACTGAGCTCGAGGTTGGCAAGCCTGTCACCCTCCGTGTGCACCCCAAGGATGGTGCCGCCTACGACGTCAAGCTCAGCCACACCTTCAACGAGTCCCAGATCGAGTGGTTCCATGACGGCTCTGCTCTCAACACCATGGCCCGCAAGTCTGCTAGCTAAATGCGAGAATCCTTGTTGAATCGACCTTGAGTTAAACCCTTGGTTGATAAGGGTTTTGTAAATTATGTGTGTTTCTATTTTAGTGACGGAAACATCCTTCCCGTTAAGGAGGGGAAGGTCAGGTATGATGGGAAAAATGGAGTCCAGCCCTGAAAATTTTCTTTAACGATTTCCTTTTTCTGTTATTTCCCTTCCGTGTTTGGGTGGGTTTTATGGATATAGTTTTTGTGTGGTGTTTTTCTATATCATCTATTCCTGTATCTTAGGAGTGAGCGCATACCATATTTCTTTTTTTTGTTCAACTTGTGGTCCAAGTCGTTATAGTAACTTCCTGCACCGTAAACAACCATCTCAACCGTATTCCACACCAATGCTGACAAATATGGCGTGCTGGACCGAGGCCCAGTGTAGATTTGCCCCGCGCTTCGGAAGGCGCTTGGAACGATCGTGAATCGGGGCATAGCCAAAGGCTTATAGTTGGGTGTGTTACTAATTCATGTACGATCCTGTGTTACTTCTGATAACTTTTACAAGTCCCACGACTTTTCCTCTTTGAAACGGGATGCAGTGCTCGGTTGGCATTGTGTAGCACGATAAGATATATTTCTATTACCTATTTATCAGATCTGAGGGTTAATCGATTCTTAACTGAATTCCCGGCAGTTCCCTACTGCAGCGTCAGCATAATCACTATACCATGGCTACACAATTGATCTCACTCCCTGAGGTGGAACAACTCAGTGCTTCAGTGGTGCGGATTTTGGGGGGCAACCCGGGAAAGGTAGGCCAGCATCTATCTGGGAAGTCAGAGGCGACATAGCTAACAGTTTGTTACCGTGAGAAATAGTTCACATTACAAGGTAAGCCAATCTATACCCCTGTGAAGGATTTCGAGTATCCTGAGTTTTGATAAACAACCAGGAACAAATACGTATCTGATCGGTCGAGGACGCCAAAGGATCCTCATCGATACGGGCGAAGGCAAGCCCGCATGGGCAACAAGCCTTAAGAACGTCTTGTCATCAGAGAATGCAACTGTGCAAAGGGCGCTCCTCACGCACTGGCACGTGGATCACGTCGGTGGTATTACTGATCTCAAGCATCTCTGCCCCCAAGTGATTGTCCACAAGCGGGAACCTGAAGAAGGGGAAGAGGACATTGAAGATGGGCAGGTATTTAGTGTTGAGGGTGCAACGCTGAGAGCGTGCCATACTCCTGGACACGCTTTTGATCATATGGCGTTTGTTCTGGAGGAAGAGGATGCTCTCATTACTGGTGATAGTAAGTTCATCGTTATTATCCGTTTGATGCTTGATGCTTGATGCTTATGTTTTCATCATCGACAGATGTCTTGGGACAGGGGACGAGTGTTTTTGAAGACTTGAAAGCCTACCTATCCAGCCTGCGAAGGATGCATAGTCAAGTTTCCGGCCGCGGATACCCCGGCCATGGCCCAGTTATCGAGAAAGTTCAGACGAAAGTCACTGAATACCTGAAGCACCGTCAACAACGCGAGGACGAGGTCGTCCGGGTCCTCCGATACGGCAAACTCGACGTTGGTGACGAGAAGTCCCCAGAGCGCAAGGGATGGTGGACTCCTTTGGAGTTGGTGAAGGCGATATATAAGGATGTGCCCGAGAGTCTGCACTTGCCTGCGTCACATGGGGTGTTGCAGGTACTTATGAAGTTAGAAGATGAGAGTAGGACAATTCACGACTCGCTATCGGGAAAGTGGAGTTTGGTGGATGAGAGGTCTGCTTTATGAATACGGAGTATCTCATGATTTTTCATAAGCATGCCATCTGGTACATATTCATGTCATTATTGTATCATTTTAACCGGATAATGTTATGTATAGAGCATCTTGATGCTATTATATCATGTCCTTAAAAGCTCCAATTACATCGTTTGCCCAGGAACCAATTTAGCACAAATAAATAACGTTCTACGCGGAATGAAGTTGTCTCAAATAAATAGTATTAAGAGAAGAATTGCCAGATAAAATGGTGTTATTGGTCGTAGCAGTAGTAACAGCATCATCCATTACTGGCTCCGCCCAACCAAATCTTCTCCGCTGACCTCATCACCATCTCATATATCTCCCCCATCTGTTCAACCTCAGCCGACCTTCATATCCAGTTTGAATCAATTCATGACCTTGCTACTGAGGAGCGCATTCAAATTTTCTGTTCATTTTCTATCTTCGCAGTGTGATCTCTGCCCGCTGTGCTCTAGATTGAGTGGTCCACGCGCATTGGGCTCTGAGGTCACTCTTCCCCGCCGCCGACGACTTCCCTGCTTGTTTCGAACTTGCGATTTGAGCAACGGCCTTTGTGATTCCTCTTCTATTTTATCTTCTGAATATTAGTCTGGTCTATTCTGATAAGTAGGCGAATTCGTTCTTTGGAATCTTCTGGACTCATCTTGACCGGCTTGTCTTCCGCTTGACCTGATCCTTTCGGTATTGGTTTGTACTAATCCTTTTACGCTTGGCTTCCCCCTCTTTTTTTTATTATCTATTTATATATTTTTCTTTTCTCCATTCCTAATTATTATTATTATTATTATTATTATTATTATTATTATTTTCAAAGCAGTGTCTTACGGTTATCAGTTGGATCCCTTTGTTCAAACGGATATTCGGACGTTGTCGCAAACGATAACCTACCTGCAATCTTCCGTCGCGATGCCGGGCATCGATAGTACTGACAATGAGGCACGGCTGCTCCTCGTCTCGAACCGGTTACCCATCACTATAAAACGCTCTGAGGATGGCAAATATGACTTTTCCATGTCTTCCGGTGGTCTGGTCAGTGGTCTGAGCGGCCTGTCCAAGTCGACAACTTTCCAGTGGTACGGATGGCCCGGCTTGGAGGTTCCTGAGGAAGAAGTACCACATGTTAAGGATCGCTTGAGAGACGAGTATGGAGCGGTTCCGGTGTTCATTGACGATGAATTGGCAGATCGGCATTATAATGGGTTTTCCAGTTAGTCCATCTCACTATACCCCGGGATGCGGGTTGAGCTAGGGCCTCGGCTTTGCTGACGGCATTATCTTTTGTCGATTAGATTCAATCCTTTGGCCGCTATTCCACTACCACCCGGGTGAGATTACATTCGATGAATCTGCGTGGGAGGCATACAAGGACGCAAATCGCCTATTCGCCAAGGCTATCGCAAAGGAAGTTAAAGACGGGGATTTGATCTGGGTACACGACTACCACTTGATGCTACTTCCGGAGATGCTCCGGGAAGAGATTGGGGACAGCAAGGAGAACGTCAAGATCGGATTCTTTCTTCATACGCCTTTCCCCAGTAGCGAGATCTACCGAATCCTGCCCGTTCGAAACGAGTTGTTGCTTGGTGTCCTTCACTGCGACCTTATAGGGTTCCATACCTATGACTACACCAGGCATTTCTTGAGCGCTTGCTCACGGTTACTGTAAGCTCGGACCTCATTCCATCAGACTTTGAAGAGTGCTGACATCTATACGAAGGGGATTGGCAACAACCCCAAATGGTATTGAGTTTCAAGGCAAGATCATTGCCTGTGGTGCCTTCCCAATTGGTATCGACCCGGAGAAGTTCCAAGAGGGCCTTAAGAAGGAAAAGGTCCAGAAACGGATAGCCATGCTTGAACAAAAGTTCCAGGGCGTGAAGCTCCTAGTTGGAGTGGATCGACTTGACTACATAAAAGGTGTACCCCAGAAATTGCACGCGCTTGAAGTCTTCCTCAGTGATCACCCAGAATGGGTGGGGAAGGTGGTCTTGGTTCAGGTTGCGGTGCCCAGTCGACAGGATGTTGAAGAGTATCAGAACCTTAGGGCTGTCGTCAATGAGCTCGTTGGCCGAATCAACGGCAAATTCGGTGAGTGCGCCTTTGTGCCATGCTAATGTATATTCTCTATTACTAACAACCCAAGGAACGGTCGAGTTTATGCCGATCCACTTCCTTCACAAGTCAGTTAACTTTGACGAACTAATTGCGCTATACGCAGTATCAGATGCCTGCATTGTTTCTTCTACCCGAGACGGTATGAACTTAGTAGCATACGAATACATTGCGTCGCAACAAAAACGGCATGGTGTCCTGGTACTTTCAGAATTTGCCGGTGCAGCTCAAAGCCTTAACGGGAGTATAATCGTCAATCCCTGGAATACGGAAGAGCTAGCAGGTGCTTATCAAGAGGCCGTCACAATGGGAGATGAGCAACGGGCTCTGAATTTTCACAAACTGGACAAATACGTTTCGAAGTATACTAGGTATGACTTCACTCATTCTCCTGTTTTTGAAGCATCTCACAATTACTGACCTATGATAGTGCCTTCTGGGGCCAATCATTTGTCAATGAGTTGACGAGAATATCTGCGGCTTCGGCGGAGAAATTCCAGTCGAAACCAGCCACGCCAGGCCCAGGCTCTCAGGTCGATGGTGTCAATGGCATTGAGGCCAAGTAAGCACTGAACATCTACACCTGTATATTCGTCTATTTTAATTAGCTTGTATAAGGGGTTGCATGGTATTGATATCTTTGGTTGCTCGTGGTTTTGTCGCGTTGAAATGCTTGCTTTATATTTACTTGTACCAGATGTATAGCTCTACAATGCATACGGAAAACTATAAAGAGTTGATTATGAAAAGATACTTGGACGTTGTTTTGCCTGGATTATTTGAGCAGGACCTGAAGTATCCCGTTGTAGTGAGGCGGTTGCAAATGTTGCAAACACCCACGAGAAATTCTCCCATCCGCCGATTGAGACCCCGATATCGAACTCGCTGGCCCCACGACAATTATTCGATCTATCCAGCCGTCTTCCCAGGCTTTTACCCGCAACTGTTGGTGCCAGGAATTCTGTTTCCTCTTTCGATCTTGCCACGCATTCTCGCCGAGGTGTCTAAAACGGTCCGTTACGAGTCTCCGATCTTACCATTGTTCGAAGATCCAGTACGAGACGACTCCATCTGGTTGAACCTGGTGGTATCTTGCCATTTCGCCAATTTTCAATTTGAAATCGAGAACACAGAGGGCCCAAGATGTCTCCGAGCAACAACCTCCGGGCAATGCTGCTCAGACCTTCCATGACCGGCTTGACGACGAAGTCCTCTACGGCAACCCTTCTCCCTCAATCAGCACGCACAAGCTTGATGATTTCCGGCTTTCGACGAGCAGCTTCTACCTCCCCTGAAAACCAACAACAACCGCAGCAAAAATCACCAACCCCTCTTTCCTCGATACCCACACCCACACCCACAACCGCAGTAGAAGCCAAAGCCACACCTCCCTCCCTCCGCAGCTACCCCTACACCCTCAAAGTCGGCACCGTGTCCTCTGTTGGCAAGATGGATCGCACCGTTCGCGTCGCCCACCGTCACACCTTCTGGGACAAGCACCTCCGCAAGTCTTACCCACAAGTCACCAACTTCCTCGTCTCGGACCCGCGCAACTCCCTACGCGAGGGTGACGTGATTGAGTTTTCGTCTGGGTTTCCGAAGAGCCGCAATGTGCACCATGTCGTTGAGCGGATCGTTGCGCCGTTCGGGAGCGGGATTGAGGAGCGGCCGCCGGTGATGTCGCGGGAGGAGCGTGAGGCAGTCCGTGAGCAAAAGAGGGCTGCTAAATGGGAACGGAGGGAAAAACGGTTCGAGAGTGGTGATGAGGATTCGGGGGTGAAGGAGCATGTGGGTAGGATTCGGAGTTTGATTCTGGAGAGGGAGGCATATATGTGAATTATTGCCTTCAATATTCTATCCCTCATTCTCTCCCTCATACCGTAGATTCTGCTCATGGCATGGAGTTTGCCTATTTTGATTCTCGATTTCATGTACCTAGTGTATTATATTGTACTGTGTTATTCAATTGGGCCTATGGATTTTATGTAAAACAAACCCAACGTATTAGAAGATCTGAATGAATTTATCAATGAAATGACCTTCCTAGACCTATAATGCTTATTCAAAGAAAAGAAAGACATTGTCGTAGTTGTACTCCATGTTGGGGGCATCTGAAAATGCCAAGACTTGGGTCGCCAAAAGAGTCACCACAGCGACTGTTTACTTTGTTTTTCCTCCATCGCCCTCGAACATCATCGCATGCCCAACCACGCTCCCTACCGTTAATCGGCCAAACGATCCAGACTTGAATTCTCCTTGAAACGAATTTATACATATCTGACGACTTCTACGATTGGACTCGAGCATATACGCACTACACTGTTCATTTCCCCGACCGTCTTTTGCGTCAAATCCTCTCTGCACAACCAAATTCAACCTTCAGCTGTGATTGTACGTCTCTCCCTCTCCGTCTGTGTGTGCAGCTTCGTGCGACTAGAGGACCATCTCATTTTCTGTCATTTTCTATCACCATCAGTCAATTCCCTTCTCCACTTATACCAAGCCCCGCGACCCGGTATCGCATTTGAGATGCGGATGGAGTGTTAATCATATTTCTTTGCCTCTCCAGTAAGATTACGAACGAACTATCGCTTGACGAAGACGAAGACTACTTTTTCCCACCGCTACTCCCTTAATCATGCCTGACGGAGAAGAAGATCTTTCGTCGTTACCATTGCCGGACCGATTCTCCCACAAGGTGAGCCGGCCAGCCGTCTCGCTCGAACCGATGGGACCCGCGAGAGTTTTTAGGTGGGGATAAAAGTGCTGATAATTTATTACTTTGAATCTAGAATTGGAAAGTCAGAAAGGAAGGGTACGAAGATGCGAAGCAGCAATTTGAAAAGACGCCCGACGAATCGCATCCGGTATTCGCTCCGTTTATACAAGATCCAAGCCTCTGGAAAGGCGCCGTCGCAGATTCCAACGTCGCCGCCCAACAAGAAGGTCTCGGGTCATATTGTTCGTTCCTGAAATTCGGAGGTGTTCAGGCTTGCACAAGGTGCGCCGTGATCCATTCTGTTTCTGGAAGGCTTCAGGGGAAGTACCAAAGAAAGGAGCTTGTATAGCTGACATGTAATATTTCTCCAGAACTCGTGGATATACCGTCTCCGCTATCGTTGAGAAAGGTCTCCCATCAACACGACCCGCCGCCAAAACGAACGCGCTGGAAGCGCTTTTACTATGTGTTGAGTTCGACAAAGCAGATCCCGTTGTCGAAGAGATCGTGCCCGCACTTTCGCATAAAGTACCTAAGGTGATTGCGGCGGCATTGGTGGGTTTGAGAGCCATCTACCATAACTTCGGGTGCAAGATCGTCGATCCCAAGCCAGTCCTCAAGGCGCTTCCTAAGGTATTCGGACACGCGGATAAGAATGTCCGTGCTGAGGCTCAGAACCTCACTGTCGAGCTATATCGGTGGCTGAAAGAAGCTATTAAACCGCTTTTCTGGGGTGAATTGAAACCAGTGCAACAACAAGACCTCGATAAACTCTTCGAAAACGTTAAACAGGAACCCGCACCGAAGCAAGAAAGATTTACAAAGGCCCAACAAGATGCCATGGCAGCAGCTAGTGCAGCCCCTGACGATGATGAGGGTGAGGATGAAAGTGGTGAGGAAGATGCGGAGGATGGTGGTGAGGTCGACGCATTTGATCTCGCAGAGCCCGTTGATGTGCTTTCGAAAATCCCCAAGGACTTCCATGACAATTTATCATCGTCCAAGTGGAAAGACAGGAAAGAAGCTCTGGACGCACTTTATTCGGTTATCAACGTTCCTCGGATCAAGGACGGTCAGTTTGATGACATCGTTAGGGCATTGGCCAAGTGTATGAAAGACGCCAACATCGCAGTCGTGACTGTTGCCGCCCACTGTATTGATCTACTGGCAAAGGGTCTAAAGTCTAGCTTTGGTAAACATCGCTCAACAATCATGGCACCCATTATGGAACGGTTGAAGGAAAAGAAGCAAAGTATCGCAGATGCCTTAGGTCAAGCACTCGACTCCGTGTTTGCATCAACGAACCTGTCAGAATGCCTAGAAGAGATTCTCGAATTCCTAAAACACAAGAACCCTCAGGTGAAGCAGGAAACAGTCAAGTTCCTTGTCCGCTGTCTCCGAACTACTAGAGATGTCCCATCTAAACCAGAGCAGAAAATGATTGCAGAGGCTGGTACCAAACTTCTTACCGATTCCAGTGAAGTGAACCGTGCAGGAGGTGCTGAAGCGCTTGGAACGTTGATGAAGATCATCGGAGAACGCGCAATGAATCCTTTTATGGATGGCCTTGACGATATCAGGAAAACCAAGATCAAGGAATACTTCGAAACCGCCCAAGTCAAGGCCAAGGAGCGACCTAAGCCCATTGTTGGTCCACCCAAGTCTGTCGGTCCTGCTGGGAAGAGACCAGTAGCAAAGAAGCCGGCATTGGGTGCGAAGAAACCAGCGCCTGCTGCCGCACATCCAGAAGAACCAGCCCCAGCGCCCAAATCTGCTGCCAAGCCCCCCGCGAGAACAGGCGGCGTTCCCAAGCCTGGTGTTCTTCCTACGCCAGGATCTGGCCTCAAGAAGAGACTTGCCGGTCCAGGGGCGGCTGCCTCTCCGCAACGACGAGTCGCCTCTCCTCCCCAAGATGAGCAACCACAACCACCTGCCGCCCCTAAGTTTGGTCTTGGACGAGGCCTCGCCGGTCGTCCTATCGCGAAGCCCTCTCCTCCTCCCTCCGCTGAACCTACTCCTCCACCAGCCCCTGAAATGAGCGGAATGTCCAGCTCTGACCGGGCAGAACTGGAAGAATTGCGGCTGGAAAAGGACCGGTTCATGCGCATGATTGAGGACATGAAGTACGAGCGCACCAAGCTGAACTCGCAAGTCACAGAGCTGCAGAACCAAAACGCACAACTTATCGAAGACCACACCAGGGATGTCCTAAGCGTCAAGGCCAAGGAAACGCAACTGGTCCGCGCACGCAGTGACGCAGAATCAGCAGAACAAACCGTTCAAAAGCAAACGCGGGAAGTCGAGCGCCTAAAGCGTGAACTTGCCCGCTCCCTCCGCGCCACCGCAATGAGCCCCCCCAACACAATTGCAGACAACATCAGCATGTCCATCCCAGAGGGCACCCCAGACACAGGCAGTAACGGCAACGCCCACGGCGCGACTCCCCGCGTAAGCAGCCTCCAAATGGGCTCCCGCCTCGAAAGCTCCCGCCCACGCAGCTTCGCCTCCGCTTCCCCCATCGAAGACAACCAGAACAACAACAGTAATAATAACGGCTTAGAATCCCCCGGTGGCCCGAATACCAGGGATAGCGGCCTTGGACGGCGCAAGTTCAGCCCTACCTTCGGAACGAGCCAGTCTGGTCTTGCTAGTCCGACGAGGTCGTCGCGGGTTGGGTCTGGTAGTTATTCTGGGGAGGATCAGGGTCAACGGAGCGCAGAGCCGGCGGAGAACTGGAAGAGGGCTGCGGAGGTTACGAGTCAGTTGAAGGCGAGGATAGAAGCTATGAAGGTAAGATTTCCATCACCCACCTGTCTTTATAGAAATATGAAGGAACAGTTGCTGACATTAAAACTCTTAGGCACGACAAGGCATTTCACGACCAGCCGGTCGCTAATGGCCGGGTACGATTGCATATATTCATTCTGTCCTTTTTTCGATTATTTTTTCTTTTCCACCGTATTATTATATGCTCCTTTCATGATTCATCTTTTGGGCGGGTTCTTGGTTGTGTCTCTGTTTCTATATGATTACTCAAAATATCCATTTTTGTTCTTGTTCTCGTCGTCTTCTCATCAATGGGACCAGATTGGGAGGAGTTTCCTTTGACCTTTTCCATATATCCAGGTTCTTCGTCATCATCATTATCATGAATGTTGTCATTTCTTATATAAACCTTGGTACTATTGCTTCTTTTACGTTGGGTTATGAGTTTGTTCATATTGTACGGGCATGATTCAATTTTGGGATTGGGTCAAGTTAAGATAAAATCCGGGATTGTAGCGAATTCTGCGATCTCTCCATCTTTACTAAAGAATATGCCCGCTACCAAAAGATCTTTTTCGGCCACATAAAAATAGAAGACCTGACTACAAAGACTACTAAAGACGATGAAGTACAGACAGACTCCACATGAATGCTCATTTCTCAACACTACATGTACATCCAGGTTGACAAGATAAAAATGCATTCATGGGTATCTGTAACGTTGTACATGAAGGGTAATAAAAGGAAACAAGAGATGAGGTGCCAAAGACTTTTTCGTTTGATTATAGAAGAAGCTTTTAGAATTAGACCACAAGATCGTGAAGTTCGTCGTTAAAGAAAAAATTTTTCGTTTTTCCGCTAGACAAGCTTAGACCTTGACGGAGGCCTCGAGGGCCTTGCGCTTCTTCTCAGTGCGGGCAACGGACTTGGAACCGAGGATACCACCACCCCAGTGGCGGCGAGTCTCCTCGTACTTGTCGGTGTAGCCCTCCTTGATGGCGGACAGGAGCTTGGAAAGCTCAGCCTTGTCCTCATCACGGGTCTCAGTCAGAGCAAGGACGGCAGAGGTCTGGTGATTCAATTAGCAATTGCACATCAAGTGTAAGATGGATGGATAAGCATACCTTCTTGTGGACAACAGTTCCCAGACGAGCCTTGCCCTTGACAATGGCGTAGGGGACACCCATCTTGCGGCAGAGAGCGGGAAGGAAGACAACCAACTCAATGGGGTCAACGTCGTGGGCGATGAGGACGAGAGAGGCCTTCTTGTTCTCAACGAGACCAACGACGTGGTTGAGACCGTACTTGACGTTGTAGGGCTTCTTGCTGACATCCTCCTTCTTCTTGCCCTCGGTGATGGCGGTGGCCTCACGCTGGAGACGCTCCTTCTTCTCGGCCTTGGTCTCAGGGCGGTACTTGTTGAGGAACTTGAAGGTCTGGGCAGCGGTGTTACGGTCCAGGGTGCTCTGGAACTGAGCAATCGAAGGGGGAACCTTGAGACGGAGGTTCAGGATCTTCTTCTGGCGCTGCAGACGGACGTACTCGGGCCACTTGACGAAACGGCCGAGGTTGCGCTTAGGCTGGATGTCCTGGCCAATACCGAAGTTGCGGGGACGCTTCTCGATGAGAGGGTTCTATTGACGGTTAGCATCTTCATGTTACTGCAGTCTCATAAAGAGGAATGCTCACCTTGGGGCCCTTCTTGCTAGCACCAGCCTTACCCTGGGGGTAGGGCATGGGGGCGACCTTCTTACCGGACTTGGGAGGCTATCATTGAGAAAAGAAGATCAGCTACATGTTCCTCCAATGCTGAATCTTCCTTGAACTCTAGGGAGAGCAAGCGAATCTCTCTTTTGAGAAGACCACACTCGCATCTCCAGCCAAATCATCACCGCTGCACGCATCCCTATTACCAGGACTTGTGCAAACGACGGAAAATGCTTCGAAACTTGCGACATTGGAGATTTTACCCTCACAGAATCTCGCAGAGGCTTAACGAAGACTTTGAAATTGCAATGAAGCAAATCAGAACACTGGAAGTTAACTGCTTACCATTGTTGTCGACTGAGATCCGCTGGGCTGGTTGACGGGGTTGACAAAGAAGAGAAAGAAGAAAGAAAATTGAAGGTGAAATTCAAACTTGAAAAAGAACGCCGCCGCCTTCGTGGGCCGCGCTAGTGCGGAAAAACAAGCGAGCCGGCGCCGCGGGTGGAGCATCACGTGCGCAGGGTTAACCCTCCGATGCCATACTCGGGAGTAGTTGGCTACAACTGGTAAGTAGTGGCATCTAATTAAACATGATTATAGTCGTATATAAATGAATATGATCTTCGCTAATAGAATGTCAGACACATCCCAAATGCAAACCGAAACACCCGTAAATGGGACTCAGCATACCAATGCAGTATCCACTCAAAACATATGTGCAATGCAAAGCAAAAACATAGCGAAAGAACAGCAAATTACGGGATATGAGGGACAAAGGCATCGCAACATCACCGCCACGCCCCCAACCCCGGAAACGCACCCCTTCCAACACTTGAACTCGCTGCCTGTATAGCCTTCTTCTTCCCATAATCCCCTTCCTGAATTTTTACACCTCCAACAATCTTATCAATGTTCGTCTCTACCACAATGCCTCCAACAATCATTTCAGCCAGCACGGCGTGCATGGTTTCATAGCCAAATATAAGGTCTAGTTCGCAGACATTCTCGAAGACGCGGTCTAGAGCTTCGACAAAGACCTGGATCAGGTCGATGAGCGCAAGCGGGGATTCAGTTGATGTGGAAATCATAATAAATGAAAGCGTGGCATATGTCCGGTAAGTGATTTGTGTAGGGTCGTCCGAGGGACCGAGGGATGCGCTGGAGCGGGCACCCCGCGCAAGCAGGGGAGGGAGAGGGAGGAAGTTGCAGGCACTTGCTGGACGTTGGGCAACTAGGTCGTAGATTTGTTCAATGAGGGATTGTTTTGTTTGGGTGTCCTGGTTGGAATGGATGTTAGCTCCAGCTGCGGTGTCTGGTGTCATCGCGCGGACTTACGATTTCTGTGTAGAACTTGGTAAGCCGTGGTTGCCCGGTGTTGTTGAAGAGGAGCACAGCGTTGATCATTTTGTTGTCAAATTATCAATATTTGAGGAAGAAGAAGAAGAAGAAGAAGACGCAGTATATTTCCAGATCACAAGATTGACATCGCGTTGCTCCTAGGTGTCGTTCCTGGGATTAGCTTATCAGCGGGGCGGAGACTCGGCAGAAATGCCTGATATCGGTGCCTCGGGAGACTTGCCAATCATAGAAAATCTCTGGAGAAGCTTAACATCGCGATTGCGAACTGCACTTTCAACTCTAGAATACAACACTCAATCAAAAGCCATGAGACCACGAAACTACATCTGCGCTACTTGCCTCCGCAAAAGAACCCCATACATCTCCCACCGCACCGTCGCAACAACATCAACACCATCCACCGTAAACCCCTCCAATCCAAATTTATTCCCCTTCCACGCCCTCACCCCCTCCCAAATCTCCTGCTACTGGGACACACGCATCCCCAATGATCACCAACTCGCCTATGCCAACTCCCTCTTCACCCCTTCCCGCCACTCTCCCATAAAATTATGGTCCGCCAACAGATTCCGCACAATGCCCATGTCCTCTCTAGAACCCGAAGTCGCGTTCCTGGGTCGCTCGAATGTTGGGAAAAGCTCGTTACTGAATGCGATTATGGGGAAGGAGATATGTTGGACGTCGTCGAAGCCTGGAAGGACAAGGGAAATGAATGCATTTGGGATTGGGGGGACGAAAGGTGGAGAAAATAAGATTGTGTTATTGGATATGCCGGGGTATGGTAAGGGGAGTAGGACTGGGTGGGGGGTGGAAATTATGAAATATTTGCAGGGGAGGAGGCAGTGAGTATCAAAAAAATTTTTTATTCTAATTTGTCTTCCGAGCTAATAGGAAGTACTCAGACTCCGCCGCGCCTTCGTCCTAATAGACAGTGATCATGGTCTCAAACAAACAGACCATGACATCCTAGCCCTATTCCGCCGATACGCCATCCCCCACCAAGTAGTAATATCCAAAGTCGACAAACTTCTTAAATCAAAATCCGGTGCATCAGTAGCAAGTCTCGCTGCGTTGCAGGACAGACTACAAAATCTGCGACCTGTTGTTCAACCTGACGGTCGGTTTGAGGGACCCGGTGCCTTGGGTGAGATTCTCACATGCAGTACGGAGCCGCGGACGCGCGTTGCGCCAGGACACGGACAGTTTTTGGGGATTAGTGCGTTGCGTTGGGCGATTTTGTCGGCTGCGGGTTATGGGGGGAGTGTGGAGGTGAAGGAAGATCATGTTGTGTCTTCTGAGAGTTCAGGGTCGAAAGTACCTGATTTTCAATTTTGATTCTATGCTGGGTATTGAAATCCGGTTCTCGAACAACAGCCAGATATCAGGCTACTAAAGTGATATGCTGATGGCCTCGCTCGTCTAATTAGGCATCCATGCTCTGCACAAGGGGGCAGTTATAATCCGCTATGTAAAGCCATCCAATCCAGTCTAGCTTGGATTCATGGCAACCATTTGAACTAAATCCTTGTGGTTTCTGAGTTGGATTTTCAAGGCCCAGAAGGGAAGCACACTGTGTAATGACTTGCTACTGGTTCGACAGGGGAAAAAGTACTATATGAATCAGAAAGGATGTAGCAGAGACATACCATTTGGTCAACGTAGAATCAATCCAATTGAAACGCAAGAATAGCCTTGATATTGCGACAGGATTCTAAACCTCTGAACCTTGAAATATAAACATAACATTGAGAAACATGTGCATCATGTCTTGAGTGAAAATATGAGGAGCGTGGTACCGCCACGCAAATTAAACGCCTTGCCCACTGTAAAACACTGCAATGATGAGATGCATGCTAACCGCGCTATGCAAGCTTTCATTAAAATGTAAACAAAAACAAATGACCGTGAGTATGGGTATCGCAAAATGAAATTATGTGTAGAAATCCGCAATGAAAATAAATGCCCGCCTGTAGTAGTCGAAGTTGTGGTGGTATTCGCTAAATCACCATACTACAAGAGCGACACCGGGGTAGAATAAACATAATTAACCGTCGGACATGTCGTAATCTTCTTCAGCATAATCGCCGGTTTCGAGACCTCTTCGATTCACAACAATACGTTTCCCCAATTTCTCGGGTGACTCTCCGTCACGGGAAGCGCCAAAATCAAGAACCTGAATAATCCATTAGCATGTAGCCATCAATCTGAATATTCTCCCTGACTTACCTCGATGTAGGTTAAACTATCACGCTGCACTGCGGCAACGCATCTCCGGTCATTGAACTTGACTTGCCATACCCCGCTGAGATCGGTGAGCAAGTTCCGGACATGCTCCCCAGTCTGCACATCCCACATTTTCAGAGTCTGATCAGACCCCGAGATGACCTTTTGACCATCGTGTTGGAAACATGTGATTGCGCCAGTGTGGGCGCTCAACATGCTCTTACAGCGACCGGTTTCGGGATCCCAGATCCTCAAAGTGGAATCCGCTGCAGCAGAGACAAGACGATCACATTTGAGGTCAAGAAGACCAACAAGAGAAGTATGTCCCTCAAGGTTGTACAGAAGAGATCCAGTCTCCAGCGACCATACTTTGACCAAGTTATCCATCGATCCACTGATGCAACGGTTTCGCTCGTGGTCAAGGACCACGCTATATACCTTTGAAGTGTGCCCCTGGAGTCTGTGTACAGTTTCCCCGGTAGAAATCCTCCAGACTCTCACAGTGCAATCATAGCTCCCACTCACTAAAGTATCTCCGTGAGCGGCAATGGCACGAACGGAATGTTGATGGCCAGTGAGAGCGCGAACAAAGTATGGACAATCGGCATCGTCGACCTGAGGTCCGCTTTGGAAATAAGCTTGATCACCTGGCCGAGGAAGCTTCCACACCCGTAAGTTAGAATCACGGGAGCCAGTGATGATCAACGGCACTTTGGGCATCATTTCAACGGTGCCATCGACCCTTTTTCCAACTTCTGACGGCAGCACGATCTGCAGACATCGCACGGTGGAAGTGTGACCATGGAAAATCTGGGTACATCTTGCTCTCTCGATGTCCCAAACCCTTACAGACCGATCGGTTGACCCTGAAACAAGGGTGTTACCGTAATACTCAAGAGCCCAAACACCGCCTTCGTGGCCTTCTAAGGTGTTTCTCAAAGCGCCGGTCTTTGTGTCATAAACGTTGATATTGGTGTCATCGCTTCCTGTGAGAATCTTGTCCGTATCAAATTGGAGACACGTGACAACGTGGCGATCATGCGCACGAAAGGCAAAATGTTTTGGCCGAACGTCCGGCTTCATCCAACCTTTGTAAATGCAATAATGCCGCTGGTAAAGCGACTTATACAAGTGAAGACTACGGAGAGATGACAGACCAACATCGGGGTATGGTACGGCTGCTGCGGCAGCACTAGCAGCAGCATATGGACCTTCTGCCGTTGCAATATCGACTCTCCAATCAGGGGTCTCTGAACGATCTGTCCCACTGGACGAGATCTTTCGCTTCGCATGCTTGCGAGTTGATGTGCGAGTGGCAGCCTTTCTCTTTGACTGTCGAGTGACCAACATCCTGTCATTGTGCCCTGCTGCTGGCAAAGAAGCCGAAGCAGATGAACCTGGGCCAGACTTCAGAGGGAGAGATGTAGTCAAATCCTTCTCGAAATCTTCATCTCCATTTGGGAATTGCCAACCCCAACCTTCTCTAATAGCGCGTTCTAGCTCTCCTTCAGGGAGAACATAGCCATCCTGGTCCAAGAGTCCTTTCCAGGTCTTCTCATCGGAATTGATGATATGTCTCCATTTCTTCGACACCTGGGCCGCACGACACATGGTCTGAGCATCGAAATATTTGACGATGTTGAGACTCAATTCGAGCGGAAGCATGAAAAGAAAGTCGCATTTCAGGGCCGGATTAACGACATTAGCGATAAAACGGAGAGTCGGTTTAGGACATCGTCGGAGCAATTGGTACATAAGGTACGTTTTCAACCCCTCGGGAACAGAATCGAAAAAGTCCAGTACATTTGGCATGTCCATCAATGATGCCGTAGAACGCGGGATGTCAGCATTCTTTGAGAACCGAGGAACATTGTTATCCAAGCTAGAATCCGTATCAACTCCCGCATCCTCTGTAGAATCAAAGGATGAGTCGGCATTCATGGCATTCAGGGCAGCCACGGGAGACAGACTAGGGCTCGGTAAGCACATGTCTTGAGCAGCAACATTGTCAGCTGCCGTCCTCTGGGTGTTTGTGTCAAGCGATTTTCGCTGTTGTGGAATTTGCACCGACACGTTGTCTGACAGGTTGCTAGTAGGAACTGCTGCTTCTTTTTCTTTTTCTTTTTCTTCTTCTTCTTCTCCTTCTTCTTCTTCTTCTCCTCCTTCTTCTCCTTCCTCCTCCTCTTCTTCATGCTCTACACGGGCGCTAATATTGTCCTGCAAAAAATTTTTGCCACGATCCAACCGGGGGCTTTTTCCGAGAGTCCCAAATCTAGTCCGTGCTACGTCCTTTCCCAAAAAGGATTTCGGATTCGAAGCCTGCAACGTCCCTTGAGAATCAACTTCAGAAGACAGAGGCGAACGCAAATTTGAGGCCCTTCGTGGAAGGGCTGCGCTATGAATCCTTCTTCTTGGAAACGCACTCCCAGCGCTGAAACTGTTGTTCTCTGTCTCCGGTGTTGCTAGCCCATCCGCGGCCGGTGCACGAGTTCGAGATGAGCGGAGAGCAGGCTCTGATGGAACTCGAGAACGCGTCCGGGGTATACTCGGTTGTGCCTCCGGGATCGACACTGGCGAGACTGGTCGACGTTTTGAACTTGACGGATGACTCGATGGCTGGCTAGATAGCCTGGGGTGGGCATTGCTTCGAGGATGTCCAGCATCATTAGACGTAGTAAAAGATGCCACAGACCGAAGTAAGCCGTTCGAGGTTTTGAGCGCGTCATTCCTTTCTCTCGTCTGTATAAATCAGTCATTGTAAAACAACAGAAAAGCCGGGGGAAAGAAGACGCCGTAAAAAATGAATGCTTTATTGTGTGGATAATAAAACATACCTCGTTGACAGCACTTAAGGCATCCTCAGGCTCGTTAAAAACCACAGATTTCCCTCCCAGCTCAAATTTGATTTTTCTCAGGGAATCAGGAGTAGGTGACGCCGCCAACGGATAAAGCTTGGTATCCAAATCCCTTGTTGCCCGAGGTGGTTTGATAATCAAGGGAGGGAAGGTGGTTGTTGTCGTGGTCGTAGTGGTCACGACGGTGGTCTGAGTGGCAGGCGCGAAGGAAAATTGACCAAACGAGCCATCCATCTGGGTGTTGTCACTGCTGTTCATTTCGCGTTTTCGAGACTGGCGATGGCGAGAGGAAGGAGAAGGATGAGAAGAGGGTGGCTCGAAGGGCGCCAAAGACGCGTCGGTGGGTGCAGGCGCTGATTGCGAGTCGACTTCAACGACGTCGATGGCAATGGGGGCGTTTGAAGTCATGGTCCAGAGACCCTAGACCGATTTCCAAAATCCAAAATGAAACGATAATAATGATATATGCACAGTATGATCGAGAATGAAAGTATGCTTGGTGACCACGGTTTGTACGGGGGCAGGGAGTATCTAATCAAGGGAAAGCGGGCCGTCGGTGTTGAAAAAAAATGGGGCTACCCCGTCAGCCACTGTAACTGACTGTTCTAAAGAGAGCACGTTAAAACATGGCGAGGCGAGCAACGAGAATTTATGTAAACAGTTAAGAGCAGGTGGTGTGAGTGGGGAGTCGAGTGGTGGGAGTGAGGGGGGAGAAAGAGAGAAAATGAGCTGACAGGGAGAGAAAGAAGAAAAGAGGTTTAGATTTGGGCGGCGGCGGAGAAGAGAGGGAATGGCGCGGGCGCTGGGCGGTGGTTGGTCGTGCCTCCTTCCGGCTGTGGTGGGCGTTCTCCGAGGCTCCGCAATAATGGGGCTTATTTATGTTTCTTTTGACAAAAGATAGAAAGACCAGATTCAATGATGATAATGAAGAATAACTGAAGATAAAAATAAATCAGTTACTAGTAATAAATTCATACAAAGAAAGGTAGACTTCACGTGGTAGAGAACAATCTTCGAAACAAAAAAAAAAAAAAGAGAAAAAAAGAGGCAAAGAGACGGCAGTTTGAAGACTTTGCCGTCCTGCAATGACATCCAGATGGCCCTACAAGTAATCCTCAATCAGCGGAATCACCGCAGTCACATACAAGTAAATCTCCGATTACTATTTCAAACGCTAACCGTTGACTTGCATATGATATCTCCCATGACCACGATTCGAGGCCTTATTTTAGCCTGAGTATATACACGTGACCTGGTGGGGGCGATAACAGCCCTGCTCTATGACTCCATCGCATCACTTTGCAAAATATAGATTGAAGTATACCCAGGAGTGATCGAGGGGTACTAATCGGAATTTATGCTCCCTGCAGGCAAGCGAAGTCGGAATATTCGGTTCGAGAATGTTTCAATACAGGAAGGGTCCGTTTCCTGGTCCGCAACGAAAGAGAGACCATGGAAGTGACTATATATTCCCAAGGTATGCCCCTAAGAATTTCTTTCATTTACCGAACCTATTCGCTGTTATACTTCAACATCCCGCCTGATACATCTAGGTATCAATATATTTCTTGGGCTGAGATGTGATGTAGACAGAGAAAGAGTGCATTGATTCGTAAATATCAAATTATTGAGATTATGCTATGTCTGTTCGTTAGTCACTATACTCCATGTGCTTTAGAGGAAGCATTTTAGCCTGTATCTATATATTGGAACTGCTAACACGAGCTGTCAATTTGTCCTACTACTATATATCTCATTTCGACCAAATAATTATTTGTAAACATTAAAGTGCAAAAAAGAAATTCAGAAAAAAAGTAAGGAAATAGACGCACTTTACGTTTGTTGACGCTATGCTACTATTGTTCTCTCAGGAATCCCCGTGACCTGCGAATAACACCCATCTTTTAACTTCTCTGACCAAGTCCTGCCCCTCTTATCATCGCAACTGCAACAACCATCATCCCACCCTTTTTCTACGCTATCCCGCAATCTAACAGTTGCTCAACATGGCTCGTATCAAATATACTGGGCCACTATCAACAGTTCAGTTACAACGAGCCCCAGTTCAAAACAAAACGCAAACCGAATTTGATGAGGTATCCCGGTTGAAATTGCAAGAATGCCTTGCCGTAAGACAGCAGCAAAGCATGGAGATGGTACGGATCATGCTACATGTATCCGTAAGTTCCTTGTTTACCCCACCCCTCCATGTCTGAGATTCTGACCTCGAGTCTACTTAGTTCGGAACGTTGTTTTATCTTCGGTTTGCAAGCCCTCCTTCGCAATTCGCAGTTACCGTTCGAGTCTGATTGCTACCAACAGGGAGTTCTTACCGCTCGGGAGCTTCGATGATCGTGACCTGAAACAAACACAACGAGAGCAGAAATATTCGTACGAGGAATTCATCAACGGAAGAACACGCACAGAAAGCCCCGAGGGGAGTCAGGACCTTGGTTTTGGTAAAGGAAAGAGAGGTCAGCCACTGAAGATTATCCTTCGCAATTCAGATCCCAAGGCCGATATGATTCTCGATCTATTGGTAAGACCCCGGGCTTTTCGACTTCCCATCTCGTGGTCTTTAACAGGGTTAGGAACACGGAGTCTTTGATGCGCTCGGCAAGAACTACCTCGAAGCCATCCAATTGACTGTTCTTGTCGACAAGGATGAGCCACAAAACGTATTAGAGACATACACATTCTCGTTCAAATACACAGGGGCACGTGGTGATGTGAATAGCCGCTTGGAAAGCTTATCCCTGGACCCCGTGGGTTGCATCGCCGATATGAAGTCTGCACAGACAGCTCGGACTGGATTGGAGATGATAGTCAGACGCCTTATCACGTTGAGTGCTTTCCTCCCAACCCTGCCAAGTATGTATCTTTTGATATGATGTTAAACAGCCCTATGCTAACGAGTAATATTCAGACAAGCGCAACCTAGGGATTCACCTGTTCTATACTGAAGACTGTCCGCCTGAGTACGAGCCCCCCGGATTCGCCAAATCGACGAATGATACGTTCAAGTATCCCTTCAACGAGAACTGGCAGAGGGAAACTCAGTCCTGTGGTACAATGAATAGTCGATGCCATGCGTAGGTGATTGCCCTTGATGCTGCTGCTTCGAGTACTGACAATGGGTAGCGTTGGTCTTAACGTAACCTCACTAAAGTGGACTGGACCGGACTCCGAAGGCTCGGAGGCCCTTCCTAGAATTCCTCTTCAAATCGAGTATAATGATAAGGTGCGGCGAGAAGCTGATATTGAGCTTGCGAACGAAGAAATTTCCAGCCTCACGTTGAGTCGGAATGGTACGGGCACGGAAATACCTGCTCCTTTCCAATCAATGCTGACCTGGCTTTTTGATAGAAAGCTCCCTGGAAGCGACTCAAGACATTGCAGAAAGGCAGAAGTTGCAGATGATGATTCCTGTGAGGTCCTTGTAATGATGATTTATTCCATGCAAATACTAATCGATTGGCAAAAAGACTCAGGTGTCATCTTATCCAGACAGCGATCTCGTTCCCACACAACCAATCTATACAGTTTCTGCAACCGATATTGGAGGAGTAAATACGGATCACAATATGCGCCTTTCGCAGAAGAAGATACTCCAAATCGAAAAGTTCTCACGAATGCAGATTCCGGGGCTTGCGAAAGGAACAGATAACTTGGCTATTGGGTTGGTAAAGTGCCAATGTGGCTGGGATGGTGAAGAGCCTGGAATGGTAAGTCCTATTCACGTAGTAGGAGTCGGATAACTAAGATTGTCAGATTACATGTTCATTCTGCCGCACACGTCAGCATTTGCTTTGCTATGGTTTTGAGAGCCCCAATGATTCTAGAATTCTTGATCCCCATGCATGCTATCAGTGTCTCCTCGAACCAGACGAAACCCAGTTGCTGCGTGAAATGCATACCCTCGTTCTCCTGAGGCGAGCATTGAAGATCATCCTGGATGAGGGCTTTCCCAGCAAGACGTCTACATTCACACAAAAGCTTCGTAAGTAAATGATCATCGCCTTTGTCGGAAGCACTCTAACCCGATATAGACTGCAATGGACAGACGGTCGTTCAGATTACTGACCTCCTACGCAAGCACAAATTCCTCCAACCAACTCCTGGTTCCAAGAGCAAAGGATTTCTGCAAAAAGGATTGCCCAAGTTCATCGTGGCTAGCGCCGAGGATACTCGGGAGAGGATGCAACGCGAGATTCTGCACCCATTTGCGAAGATCCACCATCATGTAAGTAAACGCTGGGAAAGCGAGTGCGGAACCCTTCTGATTTTCTTTTTTAGTATGTTTCACAAGACATGGATTCCCTCCCCGGCACAAAACCTATCACCGACGATCAGCAATTGTCTCAAGGACCAGCATCTTCGATGAATGATGGCCGTGCGTATGGCCAGGGACCACAATCCTCGGACGTCGAGGGTAACAAGAACCCAGGCCACAAAACAAGACGTACACAGGTGGAGAGCCATGGCCAAGTGGAACTTCAGGGTATCCTTCAACCGGCTACCAGTCTAGGTAATGGAAGCGACAAATTCAGCAGGGGAATGATGACCAGTGACCGAATTCGTTCCCAACCTCAAACACCCTCTAGTCGACACCAATCGGATGAGAACCCTCTGCGACGCAGTAGCCGAAAGAGGCGCAAGATTAGCAATTACAGCAGATTGATTGATGTCGGAGTAGTTAGCGGTGGTGATGAGAGCGATTGAAACACACCAAATTGGACCATGCATATGAGATTCGGAGCGTCTCCATTTTCTATAAAAGTCGAACACCGACAGATAGCTAAATAGGGACAAGCCTGCACCAAGTATGGTAACTACCGGGTACATGAAACAGACGAGTCAGGCGCAAAAGTTTGTACGTGAACGGAACATACCGAATGAAGTCTCTCCTTTCTTCACTCTCCCTTTAGGGATGCTATTTACGATGTACGATTTATGTTTTTTAACAGGCCAACTCGGAGCTCACGCGATGCTGTTATGGTTGTTTGTGTTTGTTTGTTTGTGTTTGTGTTTGTATGCAGATTGCCGAGTACTTTTTTTCTTCTCGACAGATGTACAATTACCCTGTATGCATATTTAGAATTGCATGCATGAATGACACGGAGGTTTAATACCAGTCGGATGGGGCGTTTGTAGCCTTCGGAAGTTGATCGAGCATACAGAGTCATGTTGAACTCGACGATAAACTAAATCTGGACACCATGGCCATAGCTCACTAAGTATAGCACGCCAGACACGCTAAGATTCAAGATCGAAGCCAGGAACGGCGGGCCAGGAGACGATAACCACTAAAATACAATCGAGCTAAGCGCCAGGGAGGAATTCCGAATGGAACCAGACGTGCAGAACGTGTAAGATTCCAAAGTTGTCTGTAGTGCTACCACTACAAACGCTATAGTTGGGCCGGTGCGATTCGAGAAAAAATATTTTTTTTTGTGTTCCCTGTTATCGGGGAGCGAGTCATGGCGGTTCCTGGCGAGGAATGTCGATTGACTCGAGGCTTTCAGATGACTGCAAAAGGAATTCTTCACATAATTTCGTTTTTATGAATTGGCATTTGATTTCTTGTCGCATGGTATCACGACATCAGTGGTACGTACTGAGGGTACCGAAGGAAGAGTACAATTGGTAGTTGGGTGGGAAATATGCCTCCCCCTGAACCGGCAGTTGACAGAGACGAGAGTTCGATGAAAGGTTAGTAGCTTCTGCTTCGGATGGTTCCAAGTTGTTGGAGAGTTTATAGTCTATCCAAGCGCGAACTCAATTAATGTTGGAGACTATTCTGCTCCGAGGAGGTATTTAACTCACAAATTAAACAATAATATAGCTACGCGATTAAAACTCCATACTTGTACAGAAGACACACGAGGGTGAACAGGGGTGAGGGCCACAATTTGTCAAACCTCACTCCACTACTATCCACCAAGATGTCATACTAGTCCTAGTACAGAGTACATATGCACTGCTAACTGCAAGTGGGCAAATTCTGACCATTCGGGTGATCTGGGAGATCTCGGAAGACAGACAATTAAACCTCCAAACTCTGCTACTGCGTAGTACTAGCTTGCAAGGAAAGTGAGAGTGCTCTGATCCTTTCTACTAACCATCCACGGAACCC
This sequence comes from Aspergillus ruber CBS 135680, assembly GCF_000600275.1. NCBI lineage: Eukaryota > Fungi > Ascomycota > Eurotiomycetes > Eurotiales > Aspergillaceae > Aspergillus > Aspergillus ruber. The sequence continues at coordinate 15,645 of NW_024467335.1, read as the reverse complement.
CATCAATTATTGTCGTCGATCGGGTGGCATATATTGCTCTGGAGCCCTCCCAGAACGATCAGAACCGTCCCGTTGGTGAAGCTGAGGCAAAAGGATGTACAATAGTGGGCAATAGTCGGAAATCAATAAGATTGTCTGCATTGCGCATATTGCACTGGCATATACAGTACATCGTTAGCATGCAGTAGTGTAACTCAGGAGGCTTTGGTGGCTTCAGTGGCTTCTGTCTGACGGCAATAATAATAATATTAGTCTTTCGATGATCTTCTGGGGCCCGCCTTTTGGAATTTATATGCTAGTATTGCCTGATTGACTGACTCTGGCTTGTTCCCTGGTCCCTGCGCTTTTCGTCTCTTTTTCTTGGGGATTTTCGCTGAGTACCTCCGTTTGGGGTTCCCCTTAAGCTGCCGTCTCTCTTCTCTCTTTTCTCTCACTCTCTCCTGTTCTGCTCCTTGATCCTTTTGTTCTTTCTTTTACCCTCTTCGCTCCTTATTCTTGCATACTCTGTCCATTCATTCTTTCCTCTATTGTTTCGTTTGTGTTTTGCCAGTGTGTTATTATTCTTCTAGAATAATTACCGTTGGTGATCACCGCGCTTCCGGCGTCATCGCTGCCTCGGCATCCTCAAGTCTCCCTCATTTTCTCCCACTCAATTCGACTCTTCTGTCGAAAGTAGACTCAATTCTTCTTCCCCGAGGAAACTGGGAAAGAGCCTTGACAATTATCCTCGCAGAAAATACCCTGATACACTCTCCGACCGGCCGACCGTCCCTGGCCGTTCCGATTCTCTAAACGTCAGCACCGCTCGCTTTTCCGTGGTACCTGGTGGAGGAACCTGAGATGACGACCGGCAACAACGAATAATCATCCTGGTGAACCTGTTCGCGACTTAATTAGAATCTTACAGACTTTATTTACGGTCTCGTTCGTTCTTGTCAGTGGAGCAGTTCGTGCGAATTGTGTGTTTGCGTGGAATTGGCCAGACTTTTGATTACGGAAATCCCACGCGCTCGCAAATCACCCTTTAAGTCCATACACAATTTCCAGTTGACGGCCAATTGACCAATTCACATTTTGTCAACATGGCCAGAGATCCACAATCCCTCCATCTCCCGTTGCGGACCTCCAATGCCAATGTCGACAACTTCGACGACAACCAGGAGGACTTCCGTTCGGAAAAAGCCAACAACAGAACCTCCAAGGCCCAGAAGATTTTGGGTACCGCTGAGGCCCCTATCCAGCAGAACAGTTCGCCCCGAGATGATGCCAGCAGTCAGAAGAGGCGCACACGGCGGCCCAGCTTCATGAAGGGCCCCAGCTTCGTGCCTTTCCCCACGATCAACGCTGACGATGACATGGCCCAGCAGAATCAGCCACAGTTGCGTGTCCGCGCATCTTCGCCGCTCCTGGTCAACACCCAAGACGCTGCTGCTGCTTCTAACCCGAGGAAAACCGTGCACCAGTCCGGTTCCGCTTCCACCCTCTTCTCCTACTTCAACTCCCGCGATTCGACCACCACTACTACTACCATCGAAAGCCCGACGGATGGCAAACCCGCACCTTCATCCATCTCCCTCAGTTCGAAGAACTCGACTAAAGACTCCAAGCGCAAGCTCCGCCCTCCCCGCATTGATCTCTCGCTCTTGTTTCCCAAACCGAAGCCTGAGAAGCCTGCTGGTGCGCCGATGTTGTCCCCGCAGCGCATGGTCCATTCTCCGACCCCCCTCTCCGCGCTTGGGGAATTTCCCAAATCGAACAACTCTGATACCAAGATCTCGGGGAGGAGGTACACTGAGACACAATCTCAGACAGATTCGCCTACAACAGCAGGGCCACCACCGTTGGCAATTCCCAGGCCCAGTAGTCACCGGTCTACCCCCGCGAACCGGTCTTCTGCTATTTCGACCGACACTAGGAACACGGAGTTTCTTGAGCCCTCGCTCCAACGCACTGTCAGGACAAACGAAATGGACATGGCGCTCCAGAACTACTCCGAACAGCAGGCAGCCTCGGAACGCGCCCAGTCCGATGCTGCATCGAGTGTTTACTCTAGAGGCCGGGACCAAATGCATAGCAGCAGGGCCAAGTCCGACAGGAGCGCCCGCAGGGTGTCGTCCAATGGCTCTACAGGCGGTTGGAGTAAAGAGACCTACTTGTCGCCCAAGTCGCAGCCACGCCCGGCACGTCGGCGCCAGTCACCCCCGCGCGACCAATGGCCAGCGCCGCCGTCGCTAAGAGAGACTGATACCTCATCCATGTCCAAGAAGAGCAGCAAGAGCACATTGGCAAACTCGGATCTCAACATTTCCAGTGTCCTCTGTTTGTCTTCATCAGAAGATGAGGACGATCATGACGAGGAACTACCCAACAATCGAACGGGCGTCGGCCATCTGATGAGGGATAGTGTCACCACCTATGGTGAATTCGAGCCCGAGATCTGCACCGCTTCGGCAGCCCAGGCGACCAAAGGACCGGCCGTCCGGCGACTTGATCTCCGACAGGCCGCGGCTGTCAAACATCGGGGTCCCACCATGCTCATGAGTCCTTCCATTCACCGGAATGACTCAACGTCTACGGCCCGATCCTCATACATCGGCCGGCGAGCCCCGGGTGGGATTCCCACCATCTCAGAACCGGACATCAGTGACCACTTCCCTGCGCCTGGCGGTAACGGGCGTGCCTCGGCGGCACCCCGGGAGAATAAGCAGGGCAATCGTCGCAGCCGAGTCATCGCGGTTACGAGACAGGAGCAGAGTCTCCTCGAAGCCATGCGGCAACGGAGGGGCAAAGTGACTCCCAGTCTCTTGAACGAAGCACGATTTAGCCAGAACACGATCACTACCCATCGCTCTAATCCCAATCTTACCCACCATAATCATAATGATAATAACTCACACGTTAATGATGCCGACAAAGAGTCCATGCTGTCCGCTGCGCCCTCGCGCGACTCGCTGTACAGCACTGACATGTCCTTTCTACGCCTGAGCGCGAGCATTCCGTCATATACGACGGCGACCACGGCCACGAATGATACTCACAACAATTACTCCCGGTCAGATCAAGGTGCAGCACACCTGGACAAAGACAGTCACCCTTTCCAGGGCGCGGCTTCTGATGCTGAACAGAAAACCCTCAATTCACCCCGCGCTAGCCTTGTCTACTCCGAAAGCCTCCCCTCTCCCGCGACCAGCGGAGCGTCGCCCCTGACGCCAACGCTACCGATCCATCGCTTCTCGCCGCAGCCCAGCCAACACCAACACTCTCCTCCGACCCGACGACATCTCCCAACCTCAGCGCCCAACGACCAGCATCGGCACTCGCGCCGTCGGACCGATAGCAGCGAAGCGATCGTGCTGGGCGAGGCGACTGAAGAGTCAGCCAAGGAGAACGATGAGTATCCGATCTGGGCATTGGGCTGGAACCATGACCTAGCGGCTGTTCACTAAACGCTCTTACGGTTTCCTCTCTTTACCACTCTCCTTTTCCTTTCATTGTAATTTATTTCCTTTTTATTTTATTTTACTATTTCTAAAGGTTTTAACCGGATATCTCCCCGCGCTAATCGCTTACACTCGACCTGACCTCAAACGTTTCTACGGTTTTCCTTTTCCTTTTCCTTTTTTTTTTTTTTTTTCTTTTTTTTTTTTTTTTTTTTTTTTTTGGTGTGTCACACAGCAGAGTACACCGCTGCTTGTTGAATTTAATATCTTTCTCTGTTGTTATTCATAATGCGACTTGACAGTGTATACTAATGGCATATTAGAGTGGATGGTGTACTGTATTCATGAGGGGGTTTGGAATAGAATTGGTTACATTGAATTACGGTCTCTTGAACAATGTAAACAACTGTAAATAGGATCCTACGGCACTCTGCCACGCAGAACAGAATCCGGTCTTGAACTGGACGCCCGACAAAAAGTCCATGACGCGAGATTCTCGATATCTAGTCGCACTAGGTCAGCTCAAGCTGGAAGCGTTAGGCGAGCTGGGAAGGAAGTTCTCGTGCAGGAAAGCATGTTATTTCCGCAAGAACACTTGCATTTAGGGAAGCCGTGAAAAGAATGGCATGGTACTTTAATAGGAAAGCCTTGGCTTTAGGCTCTATAATTTCGTTCATTCTTTCCCCTCTAGGATACTTTTGAACGCTGCTATTTTCGGAGTTAGGTGTATCATGATCGGGTAGCCAGTCTGTTATGAACCCTTCGCACCATTATTGAACCGTCTTTTCTGGATAAACAGACGGCAATGGTGGGCCAGTGGGTTCACCGGCAGGATTACAAGTAACTACACTACATACAGGGGACTAATCAAGAAAGGCGGGGGTATCCAACTCTATTGTTTGTTCGTTTTAATGTGCGACACCGATTATCCTACCATATTAAACCCTTTTAGTAGTATTCTCTTGAATGGTTTCATTTGTCTTGCTAGCAATACTACAGTAGTGTACATAGACCCGTATCAGGTACCATACTCATCAGGTCCAAAGTGTAATCGTCACAGATTGACGGTCGGTCCCACACCGCCTTGATTTTCTGCCCAAGATTATCTTTCGGGTGATACACTATTGATTCTCCCCAGATGAGATCCATCTGGGACTCTTCTCCGATGTAATCTTTGTCTGTATTTCTACCTTTGTCTGCTGGATTGTTACTACTCTGTATACAACATTGGACCACTTGATGCTACCTCGTTGAACACGTCAACTATCTCTCCCCCCACCCACCGACTGTCCCATTACGTCTTGAACCTTTCTTGAAACTCTGATCTGTCGATCGGTCTGGCCCCGGTTTTCGTTGGCCGACCTAGGGCCGCTGATGAACAACCTCTCCTTTTAGCCCACGCGCGCAGCTATCTCACGCTGTCATTCTGCACCTAAATCGTCCACGAAGGAAAACTCCCGAAGAAATACCCATCTGAAATCGATTATCTACGAATCTACATACACATACTACATATCTCGAAGGAAATCAGTTTTGGTGATTATGGGAGAGCGCACGCAACGCCAGCCGCCGGGGTCGGCGCCGGTGGTGAGACACTCTTCATGGATATTGGTAAGACGATATGGTCTCGAATTGCTTGCAGGAAACGCTAATTCATTTTTCTAGTTGGCGATACAATATACTACGTTTGTGTTGGTAAGTTGACATAATGGATACTGCGGAGAAGATGGCTGACCGGTCCAGTTGCTGCACTACTCTAGAATCATGCCACCGGAAGGTGGTAAACGATACCTGACCTCGACCGCCGTCGTTTTGAACGAAGTGGTGAAGCTCGCTGTTTCTCTCACCATGGCCCTCTACGAAGTCTCCACGACCGCACCCCCGTCCATGCCCGCAACGTCGCTTTTCTTCTCCGTCGTCAGCGCCGTTTTCTCGGGTGACAGCTGGAAGCTGGCCTTACCAGCTTGTCTATACACCCTTGCGAATTCGCTACAATACATTGGGCTTTCGAATCTGTCGGCGGCGACTTTTCAAGTCACATACCAATTGAAATTGGTCTTCGTGGCCATTTTCAGTCTTGGACTGTTGCGAAAGACGGTTCCCCTCCGCAACTGGGCATTGCTTCTATTGCTTCTCGTCGGTGTTGCCTTCGTGCAGCTGCAAGATGGCGGTCCTAAGGATGAAAGTGCGTTGGAAGAGGAAACCGCCCGCATCGCTTTTCCCCGATCGCTGGAAGAGTGGCGTGAGGTCCAAGCAGGTGGCAACGTCTACAAACGTTCTGCGACATATGAGGGGATCGAAGAGGATATGTTGACCGCCTTACCACGGTTAAATGGGGCGGTGGGCTTGCTCGCCACCCTCGGTGCATGTGCTGCGTCAGCTCTTGCGGGTGTCTATTTTGAAAGAGTGCTCAGAGATAGCGCCAAGTCGACGTCCCCTTGGGTCCGCAATTTGCAATTGGCTTTGTACTCCATCTTCCCGGCTCTTTTTATCGGAGTAGCATTTTTGGATGGCGAGCAAGTGGCTGCCAATGGCTTCTTTCAAGGTTACAACTGGGTTGTATGGTCCACCGTCATTGTCCAGGCATTGGGAGGCATTGCTACATCGTTCAGCATGATTTATGCAAACACGGTTGCGCGAAGTCTTGCGACCACGGCTAGTATCGTTCTAAGCACTGTGGGGAGCATTTGTCTGTTTGAATTCGAGGTTAACGGTTACGTATGTTCACCCTTTACCGTGTTCTTATTGAGGAATAGATACTGACGTGGTGATATAGTTCCTTCTGGGTACCGCTGTAGTCCTTGCAGCCACTTATCTATACGGAGAACCGAGCACGGGATACCCCTGGCATGCCCAGGCTAAGATGCAGGGTGGACGTCCACCACCGATTCGCATCGACTCATATGAGAAAGAGGCCCTAGGACAGGAGTCGCCAGTATCTCCACCGAACGAAATCTCGATCAAGCTCCCAACAACTCCCTTCCTATCTGACGCTGGTTTGTCGACATCCCGTCCCACATCCCCGGGACAGGTGAGAATCAGCTCCTCTCGGAATGCCAGTGGGAGTTACTTTGATGAAAATTCGCACGACGCTTGAAAGTGGTTTAATGGTGTTGGGTTGTGTATGTTGTATGGGGATGTAATGGTCATAATTTTTTTTGGAAGTAAATAGGAACGAACAAAAGCAATAAGGAGTTGTTGAAGATGACGACGATATCCAGGTATTCAATATATCCAAGCTACGATGAATATATGATTTCGATTCACTTGTTGATTTATTGGGTTCGTTATGGTTGTTGACTGAGCCAGGACTCGAAGGCGTTGCACCAATGGTTTGATGAAGTCTCGAGAAGAATGGATTTGAAACCAGCAAACTGATGAAATTATGATAATCAAAAACATCATTATATACTTCATATACACATCTGGTCTTCTACAGACCACTGTAAACCTGGCTATATGTCAAGGGTTCACGTGCCCTTTTAGGAAGACCCCAAACCTCTCCCTCCCCAACCAATTTATCTCATCCTAACCTTCACCAATTCATCAATTCACTTTCACTTCCATCCCCAAAGACAATAATCTGCTATTCACTATCCATTCAAGACCCTATCCTCCAATCATGAAACGAGAACCCTTCAAACCACCCTATCGATGGCGGAACGGTGACGAGTCCTCCAGTAATCCCAATAGACAAAGTGGCGTCATCGATCGGAGACTCATTGAGGGAGCTCAAGTATCCTCGCCCTTCTTTGATCAGTTTCAGATGAATGGCGATGATGATGATGATGATGATGATGATGATGATAGGCACCGCCGTCAAGGGTTGGGGTCTGGGTCATTGGAATTGGAGACGTATACTGGTATTGAAGGTGGCGAGGGAGAGAAATATGGGAAGGAAGATGCAGATGTGCAGTTGGATGCGTTTGGTTAGTGTAATCTGGTCAATACGGTTGCTAATTTTTGCTGATGGATGGCTTTTTCTTTAGACCTGCATTTACTTGCTCAGACAGATCGAGTGATGCATAATGGACGAGACAACATGCGTGACAATAAAAATCCAGAGCAGGTTTCGAGGTTCTTTTCTGGTAGGTGGACATACGCTGGAATACGATTCTAGTACTAAGGCTGTGGTTCTAGGGCCGGACTCTCATATCACTTCCCATCGAGCGATGGCGTCAAGTTCGTCGGAAGTGGATGTCAGTTCAAGTCCGTTGGCGAGGTTTCAGCACGGGAGAAGAGAGAAAAATACGACAGCGGCCCCTGGAACTGAGTTGTCTTCACAGACGGAAAAGTCGCCATCGTCTCATTTGGATGTTGGAGGAATAGCGGCAATGGTTGGTCAGAGCCAATCTCTACAACTGACAACTGCGTCGATGACACCGTTCCATAATATACCCATGTCTATTCGAGGTATAATTCTGATCTCGGTGCACGAGCTTCCGGATAGCTATCGGTCGGTGTTCTCTTTCCCGGTGTTCAACGCTATTCAATCAAAATGCTTTCGGGCTATTTACCATCAGAACGATAACGTTGTGCTTGCTTCGCCTACAGGGAGCGGTAAAACTGTTATCATGGAGCTGGCTATTTGTCGCTTGCTTAGTACTTTGAAAGACGAGCGGTTCAAGGTTGTCTACCAAGCTCCGACAAAGTCGCTATGCTCTGAGAGGTTTCGTGATTGGAGCAAGAAGTTCATGACCTTAGGGCTTCAATGTGCAGAATTAACTGGTGATACGGACCAGTCACAACTCAGAAGAATACAGAGCGCCCAAATCATCATCACAACCCCGGAAAGATGGGACAGCATGACCCGCAAATGGAAAGACCACGCGCGTCTGATGCAGTTCGTGAAGCTATTCCTCGTCGACGAGGCTCACATCCTCAAGGAGACCCGTGGCGCCATCCTGGAAGCTGTCGTATCTCGTATGAAATCGATAAGGTCGAGTGTCCGCTTCATTGCCTTAAGTGCTACCGTGCCGAACTCTGAGGATATTGCAACTTGGCTGGGGAAAGACGCGACAAATCAGCATATGCCGGCACATAGGGAGCACTTCGGGGAAGAATTTCGACCAGTCAAGCTTCAGAAGTTTGTTTATGGATACCAGTCTAACGGGAATGACTTTGCTTTTGATAAGGCGTGCAACGGGAAGTAAGCACACCTCCCCTTGTTGCCATTGATGCAGTAGATTTTTGATTGTTGGTTGTTATAGGCTTCTGGGTGTCATCGGTACACATTCTTATCGAAAGCCGATTATGATCTTCTGTTGTACCAGGAACTCTTCTGTTGCTACGGCGAAAGAGCTCGCTCGACTCTGGTCTATGACCAACCCTCCGGCTAGGCTGTGGAAAGGACCGAGTAAGCGGCTTGAAGTGCATAATATGGATTTGAAGAGTGAGAAATCTACTTTGACGATGTTTAGGGTGTTTATACTGACTAGAATAGCCACTATAGCCGCAGGTGTTGCATTTCACCATGCCGGCCTTGATTCTGCAGACCGCCACACAGTCGAAAATGGTTATCTACAAGGGGATATCAATATCATATGTTGTACTTCGACTCTTGCCGTGGGCATCAACCTGCCATGTCATCTAGTCATAATCAAAAACACCGTCGGATGGCAAGACGGCGGCTGCAAGGAATATTCCGATCTAGAGATGATGCAAATGTTAGGCCGCGCAGGCCGTCCCCAATTCGACAGCAGCGCGGTGGCAGTGATCCTAACACGGAAAGAACGAGTGGATCACTACGAAAAGCTCGTATCCGGATCCGAGAGTCTGGAAAGCTGTCTACATCTAAACCTCATCGACCACCTGAATGCCGAGATCGGACTTGGTACGGTGACGGATATGGAGTCTGCCGTTCGATGGCTTGCTGGGACATTTTTGTTTGTGAGACTCAGGCGGAATCCAACACACTATAAGCTGAAAGAGGGTGCTATTCGAGATGATGAAGACAAAATGCTTCGACAGATCTGTGAAAAGGATATCAAGATGCTTCAGGAATGCGGGTTGGTTTCGACGGAGAAGCTTAGATCTACGCAATTTGGCGATGCCATGGCTCGATATTACGTGCGGTTTGAGACTATGAAGAATCTCCTTTCGTTAAAGCCAAAGGCCACAATATTGCAAATCGTAAGCAGCGCCGTCAGCATTTGGTGGAAGGAAAAGCTAACGATAATTTAGCTCTCCAAAATCGCCGAAGCAGAAGAGTTTCGTGACCTCCGTCTCAAATCAGGCGAGAAATCAGTATACAAAGAAATTAATCGAGCCAATGGCATCCGCTTCCCGGTCAAAGTCGACATCGCCCTTCCCGCTCATAAGACCTCGCTACTCATCCAATCTGAGTTAGGTGGTGTGGATTTCCCAGATGGCGACCAATTCCAAAAGCACAAGTTCCCATTCCAGCAGGATAAGAACTTTGTCTTCACGCATGTCAACCGGTTAATTCGCTGCTTGATCGATTGCCAGATCTCCCTCGAGGATTCCGTTGCTGTTCGGAACGCACTGGAGCTCGCCAGGGGCCTGGGTGCTAAGGTCTGGGATAATTCGCCATGGCAAATGAAGCAACTCGACCAGATTGGAACCGTTGCTGTAAGGAAGTTTGCAGCGGCTGGAATTACCAGTATCGAAGCTCTGGAGTTTACCGAAGCGTACCAGATTGATATGGCTCTGAGTAGAAACCCGCCCTTTGGGTTGAAGCTTTTGGCTAGGGTTGCGGAGTTTCCGAAGTTGCGGGTTTCTGTGAAGATGATGGGGAAGGTATTCATTTCCTTGTGGGGATTCTCTGGATAGGGAGTGCTGACGTGATTAGGATCGCAAACCTATGAGTTCTGTCAAAATTCGCTTCAAGGCAGAAGTGGCTTTCATAAATGAGAAATTACCGACTTCCTTTCAGAGACGTACTGTCTATGTTTGTTTTTTGGCCGAGACTTCGGATGGTCGTATGATTGACTTTCGCCGCTTGAAGTAAGTCGCCTTTGGCCTTTACGCGAATGCTAAGCTAATGATCATTCACAGCGCGAGTAAGCTTCAAAATCATCATGAGATACTGTTGAGTGCGGATTTGCAAAGCGGAGAGCAGTACATCGTGTGCTATGCGATGTGTGATGATATTGGTGAGTTGCTTTCCATATACCTAGGCTATTCATACTGCTAAAATTTGAAAAGCTGGAACGATGCGGTCTGCGGAGCTGAAGCCTGATCTTCCGGCGTCCTTGTTTCTAGCGCGACCTGAAGAAAAGAAGACACAGGGCGCTTTGGAGGATGAACCAAGGATGGATGCCTCTGAACTACCCCGTAGCGAAGGGGCTTCCAACCAACCAACTGAAATTGATGACCTCTTGGATGGAATGAACGTGAAGGAAATCCTAAAAGCAGGTAAATCGCCATATTTGACTCTCACAGAAAAGCAGCTGACAACCCCAAAGACCAGGGTATTGAGGTAGAGGAGATCGACTGGCCCACTGTAATCGCAGAAATATCACCTCAGAATAAGCCGCGTGGTAAGGCCAATAAGCCTGAGAAAACAAAGGATCAAGCCCCAGAAGTTGTCGGAGAAGAACCAGTTCGTCTCGAGAATGGTAAATGGGCATGTAACCACAAGTGCAAGGATAAGAAAATGTGAGCAAGATTTTCTCCTTGTACTCGGTTCCCAGGACTAATGTGGGTTTAGGTGCAAACACCTCTGCTGCCGAGATGGACTGGACAAGCCCCCCAAAGCTGGCAAGAAGCAGAATGCAGCCGCGAGCCAGAAGAAAGACGAGTTCAACCAGTTGAAATTGTCAGCTAGTATCGCCAAAAAGAGCGCACCTGCTACAATCAGCACTAAGGTATCCGGCCGAGAGAACAAAGGGGATAAGACTGATATAAAGAGCACGCAAGTGTCATTGAGGAAGTCGGCACTGGAGTCGAAGCTCATGGAAGTCGAATCACCAAACCCTATCATTGTATCTTCGGGTGTAAAGAGGACGCAGTCGAGCGATTATGGGGATGAAGATTTCGACGATCTACCTTCTCCATCAGCACTGTTGAATGGGGATGTTAGCATCGAAACGGATGATGAGAATAAGGAAGAGAAGAAAGCTCGACAAGACGAGGAGATTGACAAGAACGTTTTTGACTGGGATGATTGGATTGAGATCGACGAACCTGTTGAACCTTTCACTCCGAAGCAGAACGGGACGAGTGCGCTTCAACAAATTGACCTGACGGTACAATCTCCCAGCACACTTGCATCGACTGGGGAGGAAATGGTCCCAGACAGTCGAGCCATGTACTCGTTTCAGGATGTCGAATATTGCCAGCCATCAAAGCGGACCGTGCCGTTTGTGGATGAAAATAGACATCCCCTCAAAAGAACGAAGACGAAGATACAACGCGAATCATCCCCTTTATCTCATGAACAAGGAGGGACAATCCTGGTTGAGCGGCACGGGGAGAATTCCGGTTCCGGCATCAACAAACCGTTTAGTCCACCAAAAGACTGGGAAGACATCGACCCGTTGTTGCTGGATGAGTTTAAAGATATTGTCAATTTCTTCTGACATTTCACAAAAATACTGTGACACTTAGGTTGTGGGAAATATACTGATTTAGATGCAATCTGTTTCTGTCTTTTATTTTGATTTCTTTCAGATATTCTTAGACAGCCCTAATGAGATTTCTTCTGACTGGAACAAACAGATGGAAGCCATCAGTGAATAAAAGATAATGTGATTCATAACTGGTATCAAACATAGCTATTCACTACATGCCCCTCATAGTGTTCTTTCTCTATTTACACACTGTTTTTCTTCCTTTCTCTTGTCTTCTCTGCATCCAAAAAGGCCAGCATAAAAGCCACTCCAGATTCTTTTTGAAGAAAATAAGAACATCCCCCACTTCATCTCTTCTCATCTTTATCCCCCCAAAATTAGGTAGGTCTACCTCTTTACTCTTGTTTATCTAGTAAAAACGGACCTAGGTTCCCTTTTTACATCTCCCCTTACCCCCATCGACTTGTACCTTTTTGTGATTTTTCTAATTTTTACTCACTCAGCGATCTAGATAAAAGAGACTTGATTGTCTACCAGTTTGTCAGGTATGTACTCCCTTTTTCCACTCAAAAGAAGTCAGAGATCGAGGCAATTTGCTGAAATGAAACGAACTGTCCCCTGCTGTTTCGTCGACACTAGTCTGCTGACAGGATGGAACCTTGGGCTGACGACCATGGCACTCACAGGTTTCTGCAATACTCTCGCGACTGCCGTTCAGGATGGGAAAGCTGAATTACTCGGCCGTAAGTACCAGCACTTCCTGCTGGACACCGATGGCTAACCTGTTGATAGCGAAAGATCGACGGCGTCAAGGCGGCACAGGTAGTCGTTAGAGATTTGGTAACTTTCCCAACTCTTTCACCTCTTCCTTCCATCACCTCTTCCTTCCAGAACTATAGGCTAACTAGGATAGAAAAAACGAATCACCCCCGGCTCCAGCGCCCGAAACACCTCCCGTGATCCGATCCTCGAACTCGACATCAGCGACAAAAACCTAACCGACATCGGCTTCATGGAAGTCCTCCACACCCTCCTCGAATGCATGAAATACCGCGACGCAGAGCATCCCGATGGCGCTGCCAAACTCACCGAGCTGCACCTCCCTGGCAACCAATTGACCATACTTTCGCTGGAAAAGCTGGGTGAGGTGGTTGAGCTTAGCGCTGGAGATTTGCGCGAGTTGGATATTTCTCGGAATCAGATTGAGATTCACGGTGGTGATGATAAGGGGAAGGGGACTTGGTTGGGGTTCTTAAAGGCGTTTGAGGGATGCTATGTGCTTAAGAAGCTAGATTTGGGGATGAATCAGCTGGGGATTGCGGGTGTTGAGTTGCTGTCGAGAGTTTATATGCGGAGTGATCTTGACTTCTTCGAGGAAGAAGACCAGGAGAGAATTGTTGTTGAGGAGATGGCGGCGTTGGATGTCAATGAGAAAGAGAATGACCGTGGTCGTTCGAAGAAGTCGCCTAAGGGTAAGGCGAAGCAGAACGGTACCCCCCTCGAACTCAATTATTTTGATATCGAGCTAATCTTAATATAGTGACCATCGCTACTTCCGGCCCTTCTACTACAAAGACCGTGAATCCTGCCGACTTGAAACACTACGCGTGCACCAGAGGCTTACGCTCTGTGCCATATATTATCCTCTCGAACATCTCGTTGACCACCGGTGCTGCCATCCATCTGACTAGCATGATTCTTGCCCATCGGGATCCCGAGCAGCTGCTCCCCTATCTCCCCCCAGGCAAAACGCCCCCTCTCCCCGACACTGGCGGCCGATGCAACGGTCTAGTCTGGCTTCCCAACGACGATCTAAGCGACCTGGGCCACAAAATGCTCGACTCAGCCGAGACGCTTCGTCAGTTTGCCTCCGAAATGCATCCCGAGGAAGATCAGGCGCATCGGGAGGGAAAGCTTCCCCGCGATTTGGAGGGCGTTAACTTGATGGACTTCATGGAGCAGCGCCGTCAGCATGCGAAACTGAACGTGGAGTATACTCGTATCATCAAGCGTGCACGGATCGAAGCCCTAAGGACGGAGGGCGCGCATGCCACGGAGCTATGGAGCGCTGCGTTGCAGATGATCACCACAGCTCGTACGCTGCTAATGGATGGTTCCAAGCGTGACGCTGAAGAGCTGTCTGGGTCCGAGAATGAGCAGGAGAACACTGCACCAGTGGAATCTGTCTCTGAATCTGTTCCGACACAGAACGGCGAGCTTGCCACATCTGCACCTTCTAATCATACTTCCATTAGCATGCCGCCGTCAACATTGCAGACCCCGGCGCAAACTCAGCCGGTTACTCCTTCGAACTCTGTCCTCGGCAGCAATAGCAGCAGGAGATACACCCTGTTCAGCTACTACGCAATTGAACACGAGCCTTTGCTGCCGTCGTATCCCGTCCATGTACCGCAAACCATGCCAGGCGCCTACCCAAGTCACGACCCTGCGTTCACTACTGGCTCCGTGGGAGGACCCTGGTCTCTGGATCCTGTGTCGGGTATTCTGTATGACGAACAGGGCTGCCCTGTGAACATCCATAGCCAGGAATACATCCAAACAAACAATTACGAAGCCTATGCCTACTCTACATCTGTCGATGAGCCCATGCCTAAGGGTCCGTTCCAGCCAGGCGGTGAGACGTTCGATGTCAATTTCCCTGCTCTGAGCGGACCTTCCGCAAATAAGGGTCCTGGTCCTTGTCCTGGACCTATCGAGCCTCCGACGAAAGAGAAGCTTCCTGTTACTCCTCCCCAGGCCCAACGGACCCAGCAGCAACGACACCAGCGACAGAAGTCCAGAGCAGAGCATGCGCATCGCACGGAAAAACGTACTTATATCCAAGGACAGGAGAAGCCCCGGAATCTGTTCCACAGACTCCCCTTGCACGTCAATTGTCAGATCATCGCGCGCAGAGCCGGTGCGGAGGGCATCCTTAGTCGTGCGCAGCAGGAACGACTTGTCAAGTACGCGACCGACTGGAATTCTATCGCTACTGAGATGAGGGCGCAGGGTGCTGAAGAGCATCAGCAGATCTGGAAGATTCTGGATTCTGTTAACTGCTTTACTTACTCTTCTTCGTCTTAAATGTGAGGGGTAAGGTTTGTGTGTCTTGATCGCCCTCTTTTCTCCTCTATCTGTCAGAGTGCACATGTTTCATCTATGGTAAAGTGGAACAGGTTATGAGATGTTGTTTGAAGAAGAGAATGACACTGGCATGCTTTGATCATGATCTCATTTTCTCATGGGACTGATCGATGCTGTGCTGTGTGCTTGTTTCTTTCCACTGAACGATGTTTCCCTGTCTGGATCATTTTATAATGAACATATGAATGTACTTATTTTCGAATACAGAAGACATCTAGACCCAATCATCATTCCTCACTGACTTACTGCAAATGTTGAGTAGTTATAGATGTCGGAATATAGAGGTTCCTTACCGAACAATACCAACTGATGCCTGATTGATGCCTTGCTGATATCATATGGCGCAAAGCAGCGTATTTACTCTGCTATTACTGCTTTTGAAACCGCACAATCGCTTAGTATACTCTATAAGGTATTTACGGTCGTATATAGGATCCTAGATAGCACACTTTTGCAAGAATCAGAGACCTCAACCATATACGCTTGATACGTACTTTCAACCCTGACTAAGCCACATTTCCGAC
>NW_024467334.1:169419-208241 GCF_000600275.1 Aspergillus ruber CBS 135680 | reverse complement strand
AGGCATCAATCAGGCATCAGTTGGTATTGTTCGGTAAGGAACCTCTATATTCCGACACCATATACCATGGCTTGGCATTGGTAGATGGTATACAACTACCATAATCACTACCATCAGAATGGTAGTCCATATGGTATACAAGCGGAGGATATATAAGGACACTCATTCATGTACTTAGTTTAGTTCTTCGCAATCAATCTAGTTAATCAAGCATTGGTTACCTTCTAGTTTCTGACTCGTCCGCACTTAACCAACAACCCAGCATACGTGCTCGGTTGGCCTTGTTTCTCTATTCGTTACCGTTACCCTTTCTACTTATTGATTATCTTACGGAGCCTGGAGGGGGCGATATACCCATCGACACATACGACTTACTGAACCGGACCCGGAGGGGCATTGAGCATACGAATACTTGGAAGACACTTAGGGTAAGTGTCCTGTCTCGAAATACAACTAACTAGAACCCTAGGTACGATACGGAAGAAGCCAGGTTGTGACACCCGCATAACGTACTTTTGTATATAAAAGGCTGTCCGATGGGACATCTGTTTTTCTCTCCTTCAACGAAACCTCTTGTATGATAGCTAGTTATTAGCACTGCGGGCTTAGCCCCTAACAATCTGAGCTGGATAAAATGCTCGCATTTGAGACTGAGTCCACCCAGGACCAAGATGAATTAACAAGATATTTACAAGGAGGTAAGCTTTTAGTCTCATCTCCTTTAGTATTACCTCCTTTTATCTAATGGCTTTTATCTTAGGTTTGGTCTCAATTAGCCCTCGACAGTTCTGGAAAGATCATGAGCATGAATTTCCTACACTTGCACGTATAACTCGGGATATCTTCTCTATCCCTGCTACTGGTGCTGGTGTAGAGTGGTTATTCAATTCAGCTCGTGATATCTGTCATTATCGAAGAGGTCGTCTGAATGCCAATACCATTCAAGACCTAATGATGTTTACTTGTGCAACTAGATTTGAGATGGAAGAGGAACAGATTGCTTTCATCCAATCTCTGTCTATTCACGAGGAAGGTGAGACAGATGATCTTTTTACTGAGACAAAAGATATTGAGCCAATCAGTGATACTGAGGAAGATGAGGAGGTTTTGAGTTCAATTAAGGGTGGGAAGAGACGAATGAGCCTTTTGTCTAATCATTCTGATCAGAATGATGATGTTTTAATCCCATTACCTACAATGACAGGAAGCCAAATACGTGCCTCTGGTAGAGTGAGAAAGCGCCCTAGAGTACTTGAGGGATATGAGGTTGATTAGAATAGAGTAGAGTAATGGAAATTTCATCTTTTTGTCAGAATCAATAGCATCTTTTCGTCTGTAGGTTTACGACTATAATACTAAAGATACTGCATGAATCGCATTGATTATGCCTCTCCAGTGGGTCTTCGTATTTGGGCATCTTGGCGGCCCATGGGCATGTCAATGTCTAGGCTTGGCGATTCTGCTATCTGCTATTTGCTATTCCATCAGGCTCTGGGATGTAGAATATATGAATGTGTCACTAAAAGCACAGCATGCTGACTTTGATTCCTGTCTGTGAGTTAACAAGGCTCTGTAATATCTTGGCAAGGGGAATGGAGGGCCTGCAGGCATAGCCTCGCCAGCCTCAAAAGTAAGCGTCCCGGCCTCTCACTTTCAGCAGTCTCTAAACTTCTTCTTTCCTTATTGATATCAATATTTAATTCATGAAGGAGCAAATATGCTGAGGGTTCTTTCCGTTCTAATCTTGCTGGTCCATTCCGTTATTGGAGCGAGCCAAAATGGCTCCTTTATAGATCCCCCACAGGGCTCTGATTATAATACGGTATACTATGTTGGCCAGAAGCTCCATATTAAATGGAAGACCAACATAACAAACCCAATTTACCTGCAAGTATTCAACAGACGTACTAGTCAAGGCGAAGAAATTCTAAGTGTGTCCTAAATGCAACCCCTCTGTTTCTTTCATACCCTGATTGATGATCATAGGCAGAAAACAGGGATATACGTCTTATGGCTGGACTGTCCGTCCAGTGGGAAATTCAACAGCGACCGACGTTTATTATCTCATGATAACGGATGCGGACAATTACGATACCCGGTTTATATGCCATGACTTTAACATCACTGCAAACAATGCCAGCACGACAGCGTCTCCCTCGTCTACCGCTCAGGAATGTGATTCCACATCCACGGCATCTTTGGATACTTGCAGCGAAGACGGGTTATCCCCACAGGCAAAGGTGGGGATTGGCGTTGGTGTCGGGCTCGGTTGTGCATTTTTCATAGCGCTTGCCGCTGTCATTTGGTACTTCCATCGCCGAACAGCCGCAGTTGTTCGTCAAGCAAAACTTCCCATAGCCTCGTGTGAGCCTGATAATACACAATATCCCCATCTACAGTCACTGCCGGGGATTCCCCCAGCTGAGCTTCGTGGTGACTTGGTTGCTCATAACAGTGTCAGATATGAGCTGCCTCCATGAGATCTGTCTGTGTTTATTTGCGGGTATTCTGTTTTCATTGTCATTGTGATAAGACTATTGTTAATTGAGGCTCTCTAATTCACAGCATTAAAAAAAAAAAAAAAACTGAGTTATTATAGATCGCCTTGTGTGTACTTAAGACTCGATGTATATAGTAGCTTGGTAGATGGACAAGATTTCCGGTTAGGGGAGCCTTATTTGAATGATCAACTTCTTATATACACCTTGGGCAACTCGAGTCTTGCTCAAATTAGCAGTGCAATGCGGTGTGTAACACATTGACAGGGGGGGAAATATCTGTACAACATTAGCCTCAAAAGCATCTCAGCTTCACTACTCTTTCTTTTTGCTGTCTCTTTCTTATTCTTGTTTTATGGTGGGTAGTGGCATTCGATATTTGGAATATGGCAACGATGTTGAAATATCTATTACTCCTTTTGCTTCCCTTCGTATTTGGGGCGAAACAGAACGTATTCATTTCACCTCCACTACAGGCGGACAGTAATCCAAAATACAAAACTGGCGATCTGCTTGAGGTCCAATGGTCAACCAACTGGGACGTCTATTCTCTCTGGTTGTGGCAAATTGGTACAAACAAAGGCAAGCGTATCCAGGGTATGTCCGATTTCGCTAACGTGGCTCTCCCTTTCACGTCTGACTGACTATCACAGGCCCTTTACGAGATGCCAGCTCTTACGGCTGGACTGTCTCGACAGTTGGGAATTTAACACAGACAAATGTCTTTGTTCTTCAAGTGATAAATGAAAAGAATAGTGATTATTTCATTTGCCATAAATTCAACATCCTCACAAATGAGGCCACCACAACGAGGCTTCCTTCTACCACGTCGATGAATACGTCAAACATCCTACCTACCGCGACTGGCGCCTCACCCACCCAAGCATGCCTTACCACGCCTACTGGGTCTTCAGGCCAATGCGATGAAGCGGGAATTGCACCACAAACAAAGGTTGGGATTGGTGTCGGTGTCGGACTCGGTTGTGCATTCCTCATCGCCCTGGCTGCTATCATCTGGTATTTCCGTCATCATCAGAAAGCTTCAAATGCGACAAGCACGCCACCTGCTTGGTCTCCACCAGATCCCTCGCAAGACTCTTCCAAACAGGGGCCTATAACTCAACAGCCACGGCCTCCAGTTGAAGTCCCCGGTGACTTTGCAGTTGAAGCTCCTAGTGATCGTGTCAGATATGAGTTGCCGTCGTGAAATTTACACCAATATATACGGTTATGACATAATATCAAGAAGGTTGGATACTTGAACAGCGTTAGACATTTGATTGAAGACAGGCTATACACAAACTGTTCCTTAATGCTGCATAATCAGAACATAGAATAATGCAATTTACGCATTTCACTTCATGCACCATGTAGTGAAAACCATAACTTAAGTTAGCTCAGTTTAGCTCAGCTGGAAAATATTCGACACGTTTATTTTATTGCAAGACTTCTCGGTGCTAATATGCGTTATTTTCGGAATAGTGGCGTCACGACATCGACACAGATATCAATCGGACTTACTGGATTAGGTAGTAGTTGCAAAATAGTATGAAATAGAAGGTGAGCCGGCCATACTAGGGTATACACGTACACACCGAGCATCCCTGAGGCTGAAGGAATGGAATGCACGGACTACGTTGGTACCAGAAATTCTGAATGGTCACTATCAGTGACTGTGCAGTCTAGGTGCAGTTTGGTGCATTGCTGTATTGCTGCATTATCACAGCACATTTTAGTACTCCATATCTGTGTTAAGCTGTAAACATTGTCCTTAATACAGCTTCACAGGTATATCACGGTGCAATGGCTTTCCACCAATACGTGGCACCTGAGGTCTCTTCACAACAAATATAAAAAGGCAATGGATCTCCTTCGTAACATCTTCAGAGTACTTCTCTATTTCTATCGAGAGTAAGTTTTCGAGGTACGGTTAGCGTACTATACTTGCCAAAATGCCTATCGGTATGAGGGAGCACTCCGTGGTTGCAGTTGCTGCCGCTAATCTCGAGCATAGTTTGATCTCGAAAAGGATGTTGGGCCCATCAAGGTGCGTGATGCTGTTTCCTCCCGGTGGGAGAATAATATGCCTAGTGGCTAACATGCAATGAACTCTAGATCAAGGGTACCATCGACGAAAAGGCTGGCCAGATCAAAGGCGAGATCGGGACCCATGTCCCGGGACTTGGCTACAAGTCATTCAAGCCGTTTGCCGGCTCCATCAAATATGGTGTCCATGGAAGCTTGGTTTCGGCGCTGGTTCATCAATTCCTACTTTGGTGTATCGGTCAAAGACCATGTTGTCAAGCCCAAATCGGCCTACCTGATAAAGGATACGAAATCACGCTCTTCGAGTTGGAGGCGACCGTTCAATGTAAGTCAGCCTTTTCATTAACGGATACTTTAGATCATAAATTTAAAATGCGTGGAAAGGCGAAATCCATTTCACCAGAGAGACAAATACGGCTTACTTCGATAATGTTGATGGCACCCCGTGCCGTTTCGAATTCGACTTCCAGGACTTCGACTTGCCGCCTCTAGATACCCCTATTGCCATACATACCTACAGGTCTGTCAAAAGCTGTACTGGCCTCAGACAGTCCAAGGTAAAGTTGAACGGATGAAGTTTTCAGGCTTCAAGACGGAGAGAAGATAGAAGGCCAATTTACAGTACCGAAGGTACAAACATCCCTGGGATTATTTGAAAACGGAGTCTGGAATCCTCCGAGTCGCGGCGGGAAGTATGATGATAATTTTAAAGGGGGTAGAGTAGGACAGCAGAGGAAATTACAATGGTATAGCTTTGCCTTCAGTCGGTTTCCAGTGACAAGACATCCCCAAGTATGGTCTTATGAAAAGAAAAAAATGGTATAAAGCGTTAATTCACTCTAAATCAAAACTCTTAAGCGTCAATAGCGTGGTAGCTGAGATAGCCTGAAAACTCGTAACGTTGAAGCTGTTCTAGAGAATAAGTCCAGGCAGACACGAGGAACGATGTCGTCCGAGGGCTGTTAGTCAAGAGTGAGTAACAAAGGCGGTGGCAGTAGGCGGCGACGGCAGGAGGACGTCATTTATCGAATTTTCTGCCCGTGATTGGCAGCGCGGGGGACTCACGCCCGTAGTCAATAGTCAACAGCCGACAGACTTATTCACTTTGCGCTTGTAATACGAGGCGTGCTGCCAGATAAATAGTCTGATACTCTTGTCTGCTGCTCAGTATTCCAGAGCTCTGTTCTTTCCCGGCTTCCTCGTCGCGAAAACCGTGTCGCATTTCCCCTCCAAGCCTCAAGTCAACGGAAATCAGTCCATATGGCTTACTCTGAGCGCGAATTCTACGGCGGCGCCATCGCGGGCGCTATTCCTATAGGCTGGATTGACAGCAGGTAAGCACTTATGCTAGCTCTCTACGTCTAAAGAAGGCCACTAACTTGCGCGTTCTACAGTGACCTCCGCGAAGTTCCCGACCACCAAGAAATCTACCTCTCCCCAACCACTCTCTCCAACTTCATCCTAGAGGTCAACGAGGCCGTCCCTGACAATGAAGCTCTCGCCCACCTAGACCAACAGCAACAGCAATCCACCGCCCCGGCCGGCGGCGTCCATGCGAACAAAGAAACGATCGACAAAGCCGCCGTCAACTACCACCTCCACGACCTCTGCGACGAAGGTGATACCATCCAAGCTGTTATCCCGCCAGCCCCTATCTCCCTCCCGCGCTTCAAGCCAGAACACCAAGCGCGCGCATACAAGGGTGTGGCCTCCTTTACGACTCCCAAGACACAACGGAAGGGCGGTGGTCGGGTTCCGGGGTCTGTGGATGGATCTGCAGCAACAACAACAATGGGTGCTAGTGCTGGTGTTGGGGGGGCGGATGCACCGCAGGTTTCGCGGTTGAGCTGTCATTATTTGCTTGTGCGGTTGGAGAAGCAGAAGACGGATTTGTTGGTGTTTATGAATGTGCCGCATGATGAGTTTGATACAAAGGGGGATCTCGCAGGGCTGTCGAGGGAGGAGGAGTTGGCGACGGGGTTTGTTGATAAGCTGCTTGAGACTTTGGAGGTGAAGAATTGGGGGCTGTTTGGTTGAACCTCTTTCATAAAGGGCCACATGAAAATGATAGTTGCGAGCGATATGGATTTGTACTAGTTAGTTATTAGTTAGTAATAGATAGATGCTACCAATGAATACAATACTACTTGATCACTCCTCAACCCTAAAGGTGGCTTCGTTCTGTAGCTCAAGACGAATCGGCTCCATCTTCTGGTCACCCACATGCTCAGTCCACTTCTTCCCCCAAATTAATCTCTAAGGGTATCCCAAGATATCACCATAGCCATTCAAAATATCCTACTTAGCTCCAAATTGATACCAGGTGACCATGCCCGTCTCTTCCCCCAACTCCACCTGATACCTCGGCCCAAACTCTAAGCAACTCGTATGCGAAAAGCCCCCAACAACCGATTCCAACATCCTAGAGCACGGTCTCACCATCTCCGTCACGCGATACGGAACATCAGGCTCTATCGTGAGGAAATACCTCCCTCTCCCAATCCGTGCAACACGCATATAATCCTTGCGCGAGTGCGCCCGTTTCGTGTTTATCAACCTTATGCATCTCTGAGAAGGGTGCTTTGGGCTGTAACAGGTTCTCGAAGATGAAGACTCTTAGAGGTTTGTTGCTTGGAGAATACAGAATTGCTTCCAGGGTAATAGTGAAGGGCTCGCCGGGGCCTTATTTGTATAGAATGTCCGAGGACGGGATTACTGGAGTGGTGATTCTGGGGGTGCTTTTTGGACGGGAAGAGTCGCCCCAGATGCTATGCAATAGACCTAGCATTAGCATTATGATAACGATTAAGATGGTTAATATGAAGGAGATTCGATGTTTTCTCGTCTCGGTATTAATAGCTGCTGTCTAGCCGAATCAGACAGATACTTTTTTGTCTGATAGCTTGCATGCCCTAACCCCATTATGTCTACATACAGCACTCACTGTCCTTCAATTGCATTGACTTATTTTTAAAGCGCAATCATGTTCATATGGTTGCCATCTATGAGCATTAACTGAAAACGAAACGCAAGCAACCTTTCGCTCCACTGAACGCTCCTCCAGAGTACTCCTTATGATTGCTGGAAGTACAATCCAATGATAGTCGGGATCAACGTTGATCGAGATCCATGGAGATCCTAGTGTATCTGCTGCGTATTTGGGGGCTTCTGGTGAACTATCCTACCATTACTATAACGTACAGGTCGAGTCAAGTTACAAATTGTATACAGGGTATGAGTTACAATGGGTAATACTTTATGTGAGATAAACTCTTAACACATCATTCATATATCCATTATAAACAAAGTGGTCCAATATGACACAATTATACATCAACAAAGAGTGTTCTGTACTCGCATCGGAGCATGGCTGAAAAAAAAAAAAAAAAAAAAAAAAAAAAAAAAAAAAAAAAAAAAAGGGAAAACAACGCTGTAAAGAAAGACTATTAGACATAAAAGTAATGAGTGACCTGACAAAAGAACCTATGATCCACGTCAATGCAAGCTAACACCCCCAAGAACCTGCATTACATCATTGACAGCCTTCGTGTCAACCGGCGAAAGACGAGCAGCACCAGCACCAACACCCATACCAACGCCACTACTAGCACCAGCAGCTGGCTTCTTCTTCGGTGACACATTCCGCGGCTTAGGCTTGATCTGCTGCAGAATACCCCGGCACCGACCACACCGCGACTTGGTCGGGTCGATACTCTTCGAATGCCGTCCGTAGTTCTGCGCACAGTCGACGCATATCCAAACGTACTTGTAATCGATTTTGTAGTTGTGCTTGGTGGTGACTTCAATGCGGCCAGCATAGATGGGGTGGTCCTGAAGAGCCTGTTTGCATTTCAGACCCCATTGCTTGAAGCTCGCTCCGTGAGGGTTGTTGTAGACTTTGGAGATCATGTTGTTGGCCAGATGGCAGTACTCGTGCGCGAGGGTGTTGATCAACCGGTCTTCACTGTCGATTATACGTTCCGCTAGTTCGATAGTTGCGTGATGCTTGGTTGGCTTACCGACATCGTCTTCGGTTATGCGGACTCGTTTCCAGGTGGCACGGCCGGCGGTTGTCTGGAGGGTTTTGCTCCAGACAATGTTCACGCCGCCGGTTTCCTTAACCATCTCTTGGACCTGTCCACCAGCGACAGCATTGTCGAGAACCTTGAGAAAGTCATATGCGAGACCGGCTTTTTTGTCGTCAAAGGACTTCTTGCGCGCTATGAGGGCTTTCTTTTGCTCAATTTCAGCTTTCTTCTGTGCCGTTTTACTGGGTGATTTGGGCTCTCTGCCCTTCACGTTGCGGCTCCGAGGGACGATATCGAATGACTTCTCACGGTTGTGCTCGTTGTCTGAGTCCTCAAATTCACGCAGTAGCTGGTCAAGCTTCTTTGGGGAGTGCTGATCGACCCAGTCGTTGGTTGTCTCCTGACTCCAGAAGGCATCGGTACTCTCGCGGTATGGAGTAGGGGGTATGCGGACTCTGTCTTTCGTAGGAGAGCGAAGACGGTTGTCCTTAGATGGACTCAATGGCGGTGTTTGTGGTCTAGGCGGCTCATATGCCGACTCCTTAGGAGGAGTGTCCAGTTCTATGACAACACTGAGATGCCATTAGCTCTGCTTTAGGATCTGGGCGAAGAAGAAGTTGCCTACTTACTCATTCAGGTCACTAAAAAGCTGAGAAGAAGGATCATTGTCATTGTCATCCAGGTTCAAGTTGTCAAGCTCCTCATTGATATTGAAGCTTTCCTGAGAGAGCCGCGTGCTCGTAAGCCCAGGGTCCAAAGTAGGCATTGTGTCCATGATGAATGATTGCTCCTTTGGTGCCTTCCAAGTCTTCCTCCTTGGCTCTTTTAGCTCTGGCTCTGGCTCTGCCTTTGACTCCTCCGTGGATCCTGGCCGTCTGCCTCTCATCAACCGTCTCCTTGGCTTGGGTGGAGGTGAAGGAATCTTCTCTTCTTCTTCCGTTGATTCATTCTCTGATGCTTCGTTGAAGCTCACATCTTCGTCATCACTGACTATAAACCCTTCCAGATCGGAACCATTGTCCTCAGAATCCCCAGATTCCTCTTCGTCGGTTTCACGCCGCCGATTCCTTCCTCCGAGTGTCTGGCGTATGTTCCTCTGTGCTGGTGCCCGTCGCGAAGATGCATCTGAAGAACTCCTCGACAAGGACGCGGCCTCAAGATCATCATCTCCCGGTTGCTCAACTGGATCGTTCTCCTTCGCGTAGTCGAGTAACTCTGACTTCCGGGTCTGACGGCGACGGCGGACTGGCGATGGGGGTGATGGCATTGGAAGCAACATTGAGTTCACATGCGCGAGCTTCAGCGGATTTTTTGTCTTGTCGTGGGGAGAGATGCTGCCGATGGAAGAGGAGGGGGAAAATGCTGGTGAGGAGGTATGAGATTCGCTGGCGGTGCTGTGTTCTTCTTCGGTTTCTTCGGCTTCGTCGTCAAACAAAACATCGCTGTCGGGGAAGATTTGGAAACCAATCGAGGATTTGCTCTTCTTTTGAGACTGGGTTCTTGCGAGAGATGGTCCCTTTATGGTTCCAGTATTGTTATTTGCTGTCCGTGTTTCAGCAAACAGTTCCCTGCTAGCGTTCCTCTTTGTCTCTGGCAATGGTAACTCGCTTATTCGACGCTCTGGTTTTGCTTGTACTTCAAATGGTACCCGTGTTTCCTGGCGTTTTCGCGGTGACGGCGTGTTATTTAGTCTTGCCATGGTTGTAGCTGTATCTCAACGGCGAGATCCTTCTGAGTATCAGTCAGTTGAAACATACAATGTCGGGTATACTATGGTTAATAAGAGATAAACAAAATTGAAGGCGACTAAGTATGTTATCTGCTATCGTAGTAGGAGTATGGCGGCTGATGTCTTTAGATAGGGTGGTGTTTGGTTGGTTGGCGGGGCAACGACATCGGACATGCAGTAATATCTTACTGACAACGGTTTCTCCGGCTCTTAGTTGTAACTGGTCCAATTGAACATTCCATTATTAATTGTCCTATCAATCAATAATCGATTTTAAATCGATTCGAAATCGAAAGAAAGAGAAAGAAAAAAAAAAAAAAAACGGCCCGAGCCGCGGATCGAACGCGGGACCTCTCGCAGATATGCTTGGGTTATTTCCCTAAGCGAGAATCATACCACTAGACCACCCGGGCTGTGTATAATAACTGTGTTATTTTTGGATTTATAAGTCAAATAATTTGTATTTGTATAAAGTGCATTCCCAGACATCAATCGGACGACATTAGTTATGTATACAACCCAACTAGTTACCATCCTTACAAAGCTCCAAGATGCGCTTGGGATTGCCTCCAGCGTTCTTTAGCCTTCCCCCAAGTTTCTCTAACCTCATCAATGCCAACACATTCTCCCTAAACACAATCTTCCCCGGCTCTTGATTAGGAACCGCTCTCTTCTCAGACTTCTCGATCCTCCTTTAAGACTTGACAAAACCTCACGGTGACGCATTTTGAATTTAGTGGTTTATTTATTTCCAAGTGGTTTGGTACGGTCGAGGGTCTGTCGAATCTTCTGGGCCATCTCGCGTGCCCGGGTGTGCGTAGGAGTGTACCCTTGCTTATCTTTCTCGAGTATCCATTCTACAAGAAAGTCTTCCTCTTCGAGATTTAACCGCTGGTTTTTTTTATGGTAGATATGGAATGTAGGTTTACCGGGGCTGCGATCGGATAGAGTAGAAAGAGTGGGGTTGTTCTGAGCTATAGATATAGCCTAGAAGGAGAAGACCTGTTGGATTCGTTCTGAGGGTGTCGTTTCAATGGTTTCTTCTTTTGGGAGATTCTTGGTTGTATTAGGGGGAGTAGTTTGTAGGTACAGGTTTTTTTAGTGGCATGAGGTGGTTGTAACGCGATGTTCGAGTACTACGGGCGCAATTTATATATTTCCCAATATGTATATACAGTGGATGTCTTACAAATCGTCATCTGACAATATGAACAAAGACTGAACTGTCATACTCTCATGACAAATTATGCATCACTGGCTGTACTTCGTCACAAACTTCAAGATCTCCGTATCAACTTCCTCGGGATTCGAGGCGCTCAGGAAGTGAGCACCTCCATCAATCGGCACGAGCCTCGCATCTGGAGAATTCACGAACAACCCAATCTCCCTTTGTGCATTGGTGAGCGAGTAGACCACATCTTTCGTTCCCTACCCAGTAAATATAGGTTAGCATCGTGCTTCGGGCACAATATATATACGGCATAGACTTACATGCAACCACAACACCGGACACCTCACGTCAAACAACCTCGAGTGCAACCCGTCTCGGTCTCTCAAGTTGATCGCCGACATGCGAAGCCGGCGCCGTCCGTCATTACCGCGATAGTTCTCACGGATGGTCTTGCGCCAGTACTCGCGCGTCTCCGCCGGACAATCCTCGCCAAAGCCAGTGTTAACTAGCATGTCGCAGTAAGCGAGAGGTGGCTCGAAGTCCGGAGTTGATTCATTCGATGTGAAAGCATCGATAGTTGGAGCGATGAGACTGGGAGCATCCCAGCAGCCAAGTTGGCGAGTTTGTTCAGACTCATAGTCCATAGACGTGCCTAGTGGGATGACACCGATAATCTGCAGGGTCTATTAGCATGAGTTCTATTGCATACGCTTCCCTGCATATGCATATGCATGCACATGTACGTACCTTTTCCGGTCGCATCAACGCCATCCGAACCGTAACCCAACCGCCCTGACTCGTTCCCAGCACAAAAGCTTTCCCGATATCCAGGGCATCCAGGACCTGGAGATTCATCTCTGCCGTATCCCAGTATGTCCAGTGTTCGCGCTTAGTGCGCGTCTGGCCGTGGCCCAGAAGCTCAATCGCGACCAGGTTCATTTTATTGGTAAGCTCATTATTCGCATACTGCTTGCTATACAATTCAGACGAGGTGGTGAATGAATTGACCAGCACAAGGGTGGGCTTTGCGGGGTCGTATGGGTGAGGCATCTGGTAGGCAGCATCAATGCCGCCCAGGTGAGGAACGTGTACGGTTTTGGTGTTGGGCATTATTGTAAAATTCAATACAACGGCTCTATTCGTGTGCTTGTCCGAAGAATGGAAGAGGAAGAGGACAGGTATATCAATTGGTTTTGTGTACAGTCAAGTGTGCTACGTACCCCACAATTATGCGGGAGATGATTGATAATTGATATGACTTCACGTTTTCCAAAAACAGTAACCTCTTTTCGCCCCGCTTATTGTACTTATTGTAACCCAGGGTAATTTCTTTCAAACGCTGGGACTATGCAGCATTTGCAGTTTTAAGGTTTAAAAAAGGGCCATGGTTATCACGTGCAGGTACCTGCCTTTTATTCACCTGTGACCTCTTTCCACCCACTCCTTCCACTCAATCATCATTCTTCTATCCATGAAATTTCAGAAATACTCCAACCACAAGCAAGAAGCCTGAAACAACGTATGAAGCTCACTTGAATTCTCGGTCCTCGCCGGCTCTTAGCCGGCCTTTTGACCGGGTTTTTAAAATAACCAAATCTGATACAAATTCAGTCCGCTTCGTCTTCATGCAGGATGCAGGAAACGCGGCAAAAGGGACAATAGAAACCTTCAAGAGACCATGAGACCTGAAAAGTACGATGGTTAGGCCTTGAATGGTGGCTACAAAGCGGTCCAAAGCTCCATGGCTCTACTGCGGAAACTGAGATAGCCCCAAACCCGAGAGATTGTGCAACAGTCTGACATGTTGCTGTAGACGATTGATTTTTAAGTACACATGACACAATACTTTTAGTGATCCGCACAGACGAAATCCAGCAAGCATTTGTCAAGTTTAGCCGGTTATTGTGTGGAAGCTTGTCTTGAACAGTTTCAATGCGCAAAAGATGCAGAAAGAAAGTATAACAACTTCTCACAACCTCTGCCTTTTAGACAAAGAAAAATGTGGAGGAAATGCATATATCCGATTCCTTCATCGACCCCTTGGGCCCCAATCTCATGTGTCGGCTTTCGAATGGTCGAAGAAGCATCTCGAAGCGCTGAGATTCGTAGCACTCGATAGTTGAAAAGCTAATAGGCTTTTACTAAATCATTATCTTGATGCTAACTTACACTGTTGCTAATTAGACAGCATACGGAAGGCTTATTAGAGGTGTATATTAGAATCCTGAGTCGCATAGATGGAACTAACGCATCACTAGTATGCTGGCCCACTGGAACAAAATTCCGGTAAATCGACCTTGCTCGCTGGAATAATTCGCTCTTCTATTTTGTACGGGTTTTTCAATATGCCTGCGGACATGTTATAAAGGAAATGCGGTTTATCAGGGGCCAATTTAGAGACTATTTCCAAAGGTATGAAAGGAAGGTTCCCAACATGAAAGGATCCATTTCAAGAGCGATAAATAGGAACACAAGAGAAAATCACCAACATCTATACTCACCAAATTATCGTTATGGGTGGACTTCTGTAAGAACAATACCATACGTCAGGGTTATCAGCCATAGCATCGTAGAATTCCGGAGTTAAATATAGATGACGCCATC
This sequence comes from Aspergillus ruber CBS 135680, assembly GCF_000600275.1. Classification (NCBI taxonomy): domain Eukaryota; kingdom Fungi; phylum Ascomycota; class Eurotiomycetes; order Eurotiales; family Aspergillaceae; genus Aspergillus; species Aspergillus ruber. Next base: position 194,165 of record NW_024467334.1, on the reverse strand, counting down.
TTTATCCAACCGACATTCTCTTCACGGCAGTCAACTATTGGCTCGTAATGTCCTTCATTTTGTCGTTCCTCGGGAGAAAGTTCTGCAACCGAAGAGTCCTCATCCAAAGGCAACCAGCTGACGTCTACAGATTTCACATAGCTTTCCCCGTCCATATCATCGTCTGGAGCTTGTGGAACATCGTTGACCACACTCCGCAATGCGGCTTCATCAACCATGACAAAGTACCCGTATCCCGGAATTCCAACAGCCCCAAGGTGTCTATTTTCACGATGTGGGTTCTCAATATCAATCGCATGAGCCTCCCATTCCCTAAAGCGGGTACGAAGCCGGTTCTTCAAAACGTCATCCAGTGTATCACGATGTTAAACAAGATTCCTTCCAGTGTATTTCCAGCCTCTGGCATATCAGAGCTTGCGGTGGGTGCACGGAACCGTTCTTCGACAATCTGTTTGAACCACGACCAAGCTTCATCATCCTCATAAGCGCAGCGGTAGATCACGATAGGAAAGTATAGCGAAAACCAACACGAAGTCAGAAGCGGGGAGGGCTCAAGTGGCATGACTATTTCAGCCCAGCCACTGCAGGCTACCACCTCAAGCACGTACTTGAACTGTAACCTGTCGATGCGATATTGATGTCCAGCTCAGCTTACAGCGGATATTCTGATCCCGGTTTCATCATGTCTACGCGGGAAGTTCGCTGTATGACAGGCTCGAATATAGTGTCATAGCCCTCTAGCCCTAGCTCATAGCGGACAAAAGGCCACTATAATGAAATGTAATTGGGGCGGAGATGTCCAGCAGGCGACTAAAGACCCACCAGTATTCAGAATGAAGGAGAACCGCCGTGGCCACGTCAACTTCGCTCTCTTCAATTCCCGTTCGCCAACGGATCCAAAAAATGGGCCAACTTGCATAATTGCTGCAATCCCCTCTTGATCGGCACCGGGTCGCTCAGCTATGCGTTCACAATGCATCCAATGCCGGAAGTATATACTCGTAGAGGGTAGGTGTAGTCACGAATAGCAAATGCAGCATTTTTTGCTCGTACCCGTACGATAATAGTGACGGCCTTGCCGAGATTTGTCTGGGTATGTTTGTGAATACTCTGTAACTCCACAATGCAGGACATGCATTAGTCCCCGTAGGTATCCGCAGCAGCTGAAAATTGTATGACATGTTCAAGGTTGGTTGGTCAATTGAGGCCCCAACTGTGGAGTCCATGGCTGCTTCAGGGAACAAGGGCTCGGATGAATCGAAGAAAAGCCGCTCATCCTCTCTCAAATCTCAATGTCCGGGTACGGCCTAGCAGCGTTATTTCGAATATCTTAGGGGTCGTGTTTTGGCATTCTGCTTTTTGAGACTCCCATTTTGGTAGGTACTGCAGTGCTTCTGCAAGAGATGATACCTACATGGATGTACATCGCCCGTTTCATTCTCGTAGTGCACGCAGGCATGCATGCATCAAGGCAGCTAGTTCCAAAATTTCAGCTCACCCATATCTTTGACATAATGGTTTCAGCCGAAAATAACCTTCCGAGGTCAGTTGGTAATCCGATGCTCCGACTTCAGATCCATGAGGGCTCATGGAATATTGAAATTTCCTCTTGCAAGAGCCGTTAGTGTTACTTCGAGCCATGATCTTCAAACTGTTGATCTTGAGACCAGAATTCTGACATGGAGTACATGCTCGTGCTTTTGTAGGAGCTGACACTCGCATGATGTGACGCAAGTCTCCAATTCTAGCCTTCCACAGGACATGCAGTTATACTTCAAGGCAGCCCAAATTGCTCCGCATCCTCAGTCCATTGCCACATGATGGCGTCAGCTGAATATGAGCATATCCATGCAATAGAAGCTCACAAAGCATAAATAGCACACAATTCCCCCATCAACCAGACAAACCAAAGCAGCAACAGAGATAGCAGCCAAAATGCCCTCTCCACCATGCTGCGAAACCAACCCTCACGAGGTCATCAGCACGTATTTTATCGGTCCCAAGGCGGAAAATATCTCAGTATTTCAAGATAATTTTATTACCATCTTGAAGGAGCTTGAGAAGACCCGACTTGCGTATCATAGTGATGATGAGGTGTGTGATTTACCGTTCACTGATATCACAACGTTTGCTAATATTCTGCCTGATAGGTATTTATTTCAGAAGAAGTTCGAGAGTCTAATACCTTCAAAATGATCACTAAAAGGTTCAACGAAGCGTTGAAGTTGACTGCGAAGTTGATGGGAGAACACTCGATTCCTTTTTGGCACCCACGGTACCTCCCCTTCCTACTTCCTCTCTCTGTCCCGACCTGACAGATCTAACCGTATCAATTATAGGTATGAAGGCCACATGTGCACCGACCTGACCATGCCCGGTCTCCTCGGATATGCGGCCACGATGATGTTCAACCCTAACAACGTCACCGTCGAGGCGAGTCCTTTTACCACCGTTGTTGAACATAAGGCTGGCAAGCAGCTGTGCGAGATGTTCGGATACAATACCAACGGGAACATCTGTCCGACGGCGTGGGGCCACATTACCTGCGATGGCACGGTGGCTAATCTAGAGTCTATTTGGGTTGGTGAGTAGCCTTTTCCCCCTTTCTATCTTGTGATGTACAGGCTAAGACGATGAGCAGCACGGAATCTGAAATTCTACCCCCTCTCGTTGCGCAGAGCCATGAAAAATGGCCCTCTCGGCTTCATCGCTAACGATAAATTCAAGGTCCTCAATTGCCTCGGGGAAACGAAGCCCTTCAAGGATCTCACTCTCTGGGAATTGCTGAACCTCTGGCCTGATACCATCTTGGGAATCGCCAATACTCTGCACACAGAATTTGGTATCACGCCTAAGTACCTTGAGGATTCCTTGAGGAATCACAACATCCAGACGATCGGGAAAGATGCACTGGAGCGGGAATTTGGTCTCGAGAAGCAGGGGCAATACTTCCTCGCGAAGACCAGGCATTACTCATGGCCTAAGGGCGGTGGTATGTTTATTTACCTTTCGTCATTTATTGAACACAAATGCTGACGATTGCAGCCATTGCGGGCCTGGGCTCCGGCAACATGCAAGGAATCGATCTAGACCTGGACGGCCACATCGACCTCAAAAAGCTCAAGAAGAAGCTCGAACATTGTTTGAGAGAAGAGCAACCGGTGTATGCAGTCGTGGCCGTGATGGGATCCACAGAAGAGGGCGCTGCCGACCGACTGAGCGAGATCATCAAGCTTCGAAAAGAGTTCCGCGAGAAGGGACTGTCGTTCCTGGTCCACGCAGATGCCGCCTGGGGAGGCTATTTTGCCAGTATGATCCCCCCGGAAGTCAAGAAGGGACCCGGCGATGGGAAAAAAGCCATCGACAAGGTTCCGTCGCTGTCTCTCCGGAAGGATACTTTGACGGACTTTATGGCGCTGAAAGATGCGGATTCGATCACCGTGGATCCTCACAAGGCCGGATATATTCCCTACCCCGCTGGTGGGCTGGTGTATCGGGATGGCAGGTTAAGGTTCCTGGTGACCTGGACCAGTCCATATCTGACGCAAGGATCGCTGGAGAGCATTGGTGTTTATGGAGTTGAGGGCAGCAAGCCCGGTGCGGCGGCTATGGGAACGTGGTTGTCCAACCAGACTATCGGTCTCGACGAGAATGGGTATGGTCGTTTGCTGGGAGAGGCCGCGTTCACAAGTGCCCGGGTAAGTATCCTAGCTATCTTTAAATTCCGAATGGACCTGCTAACTCGGTCGATAGTTGAGTGCCCACTATGCGGCCATGCACTGGAAGCAGCCCTTGGACAAAGATACCGGCAAACGCCGCTACATCTGCATCCCGTTCAACAGACTCCCTAAGGAGAAAGAGGGAAACGGCTATGATTCTCTGGATCCCGAAGTTGATAAGCGAAGAGAATGGATTACCAACAACATCCTTGAGAAATCGAACGAAGAAATCGTGGAAGACCCCAAAATCATGGATTATCTCCGGGAACTAGGCTCAGACCTCAACATCAATGCATTTGCGCTCAACTGGTACCGCGAAGACGGCTCGATCAATGACGAGATTGAGGAGGCAAATTATCTGATGAAGAGAGTGGTTGACCAACTCTCGATCACCAAGGCAGATCAAAACCCGCAGGGAATTCCCCTGTATTTAACATCGACCCAGTTCGAGCCCGACTTGTACGGCACATGCGCACTGCACTTTATGAAACGACTACACCTCAATCCGGCAAAGCAGGACCTCTTTGTCCTGCGCAATGTTGTCATGAGCCCCTTCCCAACTGAAAAGAATTTCATCGGTGGCTTGATGGACTACTTAGAGACGGTGATCACAAAGGAGGTCAAGGAAACTCTCTGGCCAAGGAACAGGCCTGGAAGCTATCATGTCAACTTCTTGATGTACGGCACTGACGAAATATTCCTCGACTTCCTGACGAGCTTCCATCAGGCGACTCAGCGCCAGCAGATTATCCTGTCTGCGGACCTTGACTCGGGTAAAAAGGCGCAGTATGTGCAACTCAAGACGGACAACCCACTAACTGAGATTGCCTGGTTATCCGACAAGAAAGAGGATATAAAGGCTACAATAATTGAGATGCTCGCGGGCAAGCATCCCATTCTCAAGGGCTCGATCGCCGTTAAAGATAAGGAGACCGGCGAGTAAGTCATCCCCCTTCCTTACAATAACGCCTTTTCGCTCGAGCTTTCCTGACTGACATGTTCAATCTGTTTCAGGTATGTCCGGCGGATCTCGGATTGCCAGGTCACACTCAATCGCATCGTGAAGAGCCGGCCGCTTAACTCATCCAATCGCGAACTCGGGTATCCTGAAGACTTCACGCCCTTCTACCTATACGGAACACCCGCCCAACCTCATATCTCGCACATGCTGCTCCGAGCCCCAAACATCTCGCTCTCAGCCAGCAACGTGAAACTGGATCTGGACCACACACAGGCCGTTAATGACAGGCTCTCCAATGGCTTGATCCTGACACTATCCGACTGGCGTGAGGTGACCATGCAGCCTTTCCCAGCCACAAATGACGAAATCCGCAAGGAAACGTCCTTTTTCTTCCGCAAGGACAATAAATTCAGTGTCAAGGTGTTTGAAGACCCCAAGTTAGCGCACGATGAAGGCCCGGAACTTTTGGCTGGTCTGAAACAGCCAATCGCGCAGGGTACAATGACCTTGGGGGATGACGTGCGTGTGGACGTGGAGGGACCGAACAAAGATCCGTTTGACAACCCCCCCTCCACGAAGTCATGGGAAGATGAATTGGACAAGGTCAAGGCTGTCTTGAATGGTGATCAGATAGTGTGTGAGGATGGCACGAAAGTAGGGAGCTGAGCCTGTTGGGCTACAGCGATAATAACTAGTGCTAAGACCCAGTTGACTCAATGAAAGATGTTAAGACCATGCTTGCGCATCGTATCTGTACAATGGGCGGATAGTCTAATTGGTATTCGTTGAGTACTTTATACACAATAGCTGAATCAAAGTTGCCTTGCACAACCTCTGCTTGTTCGTCCCATCATCAGTCCAAGCTGTGCAGGGACACGATCCAAAACCACGAAGAAAGTTGAAAAATAAATCAAGCCAAATCCATGAAACCCTTACATAGAACAAGATGTGACAACTAGCATAGAGACGATGGGCGATGATGATAGAAACATAGAAGAGGGAAGTCAAATCAGGAAGGAGTTACCTGATTTCCCTTGCACCACACAACACTACAAGAGTACTGCAAGATTGTCCTTACGCAATCTACACAAGGACAGTATTATATATAATCTATTATTTACGGCGGATTACCACCCAAAACGAAGCACACGAAAAAACACCGGGAGACTAAACACAGCCAACGGCTTGAACATTATTCACAAATTGACAAAGCTGGAATCCAAACCAATGGCAGTATAAGACAAGGAGAATATAGAAGAAATATATAAAATGGACGGTTCAAAAAATTTACAGAAGGATCATACCGGCACCGGCGACGACAGCGGTGGCCAGGTAAGCACCGAACTGCCAGACACCAACACGGACGGCACCAGGGGCGACCATGTGGGCAGCACCCTCAGAGCCGGAGGCAGAGGCAGAGCCGGAAGCAGAGACCTGGTTAGCGTTGCCGGTGGGCGAAGAGGTGACGGTACCAGTACCAGCGGAACCAGCTTCCTTGAGGAGAGCAGAGCAGGTGCCGCTGGGGGAGCTGGAGGTCTTGGTGGTGGCAGCGCCGTCGAAGTCGCAAGCGGAAGCGCCGTTGCCCTTGGACTTCTGCTGCTTATAGTACACGTTCATGGCGTAGGCGAGCTGCTCCTTGGGAGTGCAGACACTGTAGGCACCGTATTCACCAGTGGTGGCGTTGGCAGAGACACCGTCACAAACATCGTATCCGCAGACGGTACCAAAGACCTCACCAACCTTCTCGCCGTCCATCTTGCCCTTGACAGTGCACTCCAAGCTGTCCATCATGCAGGTGCAGAGGTCCTTGTTGGGCGAAGGAGGAAGAGGAGTGGCAGCAGCACGCCAGGCGCTGTTGACAGAGGGGCAAGACTGGAGGGCAGAGTTGGTGGGCTTGTAGTCGCTCTTCTTGGTACCGGTAGCCTTGACCTTGGCGAGCTGCGAGGAGAGGTTGTTGAAGTCGTCGAGGGTGCTGACCTTGTCGCCATCAACCGAGACGAGACCTAGTCATGTTAGTTTTCTGTTACGTGAGTCTATTGTGGGGAAAGGGAGAAGGACATACCGTAGTCATTCTCTTCCTGGAAGTACATATAGACAATACCACCAGACCAAACATCGTTCATCTGCTTGCCGTAGAGAGCTTCGACCTCAGAGAACTTACGGGGCTGGACAGCGTTGCAACCGTATTCAGCAAAGAAGACAGGGACGGAGTAGTCCTTGAACTCCTCAGTACGGGTCTTGTAACCAGACTTCTGGTAGTTGGAGTCACCACACCACGAGTAGATGTTGTAACCCCAGAAGTCAATGCTGTCATCAGAGTTGTCGCAGTTGAAGTAGTTGGCCATCTTCTCACGGATGTCAGCATCGTCGTTGGTGGCGTAACCAACACCCATGCTGCGGTAGTTCTTGGCCTTGATGTACTGCTTCATGTCACGGACAGCGGCCTTGACGAAGGCACTGGCGTCAGTGTTGTTGGCCTGGTTGGAGACTTCATTACCAGCGAAGAAACCAATGACGTTGGAGTACTGAGACATCTCGTCAACGACGCTGACGTAGCGGCTGTAGAGATCGGCATCCCACTTGGGGTCGTTGCGGACGATGGACTCGCTGGGAGAGGACAGATCCGAGATAACGTAGATACCGGCATCCTGGAGCAGCTTCATACACTCGCTGTGGTCGGCTTTGGGGTCGATGGCGTAGGTACGGATGGTGTTGGCACCCAACTTCTCAAGGTAGGGGACATCACGCTTGCAAGCATCGGCGTCGGCCAAGGGGTCTTTGAAGTTGTCTGTATCGGACTTGGGGCCCGAGTACTCCTGTTGGTAAGCAACACCCTTGATGTAGAACTGGGTGTCGTTGCTCTTGTAGAAAAACTTGGAGCCCTTGATGACAATGGGGTCCAAGTCAGCCAGAACGGTACTGGCAAAGAGAGTCGCACCAGCGACAACGTTGGTAAGCTTCATGACGGGCGTACGTCAAGCAAAAAGGAGAGACTGGTATAAAAAGAGTGTCAAGAAATGTTACAGAACGAATGTGTACAGAAAAAGATTGAAATAAAGAGAGACAACAGCGAAATCGCCGTAAGGACTTTTGAAGAGTGAGAGTGGAAGGAAGAGAGGGCTGAAAGGAAGATGTGGATGTAAAAAGAAAGAGAAGCGCTGAAACGGGGGGCTGAAGGGGGTCGACCCCAAAAAAAGGTGAAAGGAGCCAGCCATAGTGGACGGGTCCCTGGATGGAGCATGTCCCTGAGACAATTGAGAGCTTCTATTGGCTGCTAACTCAGAGTTTCCAGGGTCAACACAGCCCGCCGAATCCACCGGGGCTGGTGGAGTCACTAATCCTGCCAAGAGTTTCCTATTTAGGAACAAAGACAACGATCCAGGCCGACGATCCGCAGAGCAGCGGCTTTTGATTCGTTTAGGGACTGCCGCTTCCCATGGGAGCCGCCCCGTGATATCACCAACCGGAACAACGCGCAATCTTGTTCCACTCCTGAAACAAGGGTCAAGGAGAACAGTTAACTGCTGGGCTTCTTGGCAGCGCTGTCAATGGGCGTCTGCATGGTATTGATTGACTACAGTCGGATATATAAAAACCTTGGTCTGGAGTTGATAGTTATCAAGCCTGGATGGGTATACTCCGGAGTATTTCGATGTCAGGATATATAAGCTCACAGCCCCCGACGGTCGAGTTCAATATCTTATGCGGAATACTGCATGGGGCGGAACGGAATATAAGAAGATCAAAATCTCCTATTTAGAGTCGAGATGAATGTTAATAGGCTCTCTGCCACAACTGCTCATCCTTTTTTCAGGCTACCGTCACGCAATCCAATCGATTGTCTGGAGACGTTTTATGGATAGGACGGAAAAGAGTACGTAGTACGAGTGCTCTGTTGCGACAACGATGCTATTAATATCAGATCCTTTCACATCCTATGCGGTACCAGAAGAAAGGACACACTGGACACGACCCCGAGTCAGATTGGCTACGGAGTACGGAGTAGCAAACATGCTATTTTTATTCTCATCAGGGTGATGGGTACCACCTAACTAACCGTCGGTCTGCTGTACTATGGAGTACCACATTGGATTTTCTGGGGTATGTCAAAAGCCTATTGAGTAGATTTGACTTGGGGTCGTTGCCCTAAGAGTTGTGAGATTGGCACGTCAGAAAAGTCCCCATTGGTACGTGGTGGTTTCTTCTAGGAGAGTGCTAGCAGACTGCGGTGGTGAAGTATATATCCGTTGCACATGATGCCGCATTCCTACACCGTGCGGAGTACCACTCGCAGTACACTTGAGTGAATGATACTATCGAACCCCATCCGCCAGGATCCAGCTCGATATTTTATTCGTGCTGAAATAGCTGTAAAATTTCTGTCTCGAGCCTCTACTGTGCGCTATGCCAGTGGATAGATCTCAGGGGAGGGTGAGGGGCTCCACGATGTATATTGAACAGGTTAGCAAACTTATCCTGAATATGCGATGATATATATATTGCTTATCAACTACACTAGTAATGTCGTTGATTGAGCGGACAACTGAAGGCGTTTACACAAACCACTGGAGCTGTATTACAATATATGATTCTCGTTTTCGGTCAAGCATTGATCCATACCTTGCGCCTTGACATAATTGTCTTACTCTGGAGTACAGGTAGAAAAGATTGATTAGATCACAGTCACGGAGTACTCTATACTCTGTACTTCGTACGTACACACACATCAGCTACTAACCGAGCGCGGAACTCTGTCGGAATCCGCCACCAACATATGAAACCATCTCCGAAAGCCGTATGTGATGCGATTGGATTACAGAGCACAAAAGTTGTGATATTCCTCTGTGCCGTCCAGTGTGGCCGTGTTCGACGGTGATGCATGACAGCGGACAAATCAACGCCCGGATCACCGGATGATCTTGTTCCCACAGAGTACATGTCCACGTTGCCACCAGTGCGTTGTATTCTGCTGTTTCTACGGAGTATGCGCGAGTTGTGCCCTGACGATCGTTTCATTACTGAGACCGAAATCTCTCGGGGCGAGCGTACGGTGTACTCGTGGACGGGATAGGCATTGACTAGAAGGCCAAGCTCATGTGGTTGAAGATCGCTGACGTCCGTACTCTTGAGCATTCTAGATGTGATGATGTATCGTGTTGATGATGATGGAAATGTACGAGTAGAATACTCTGTTGGATGGATACTACTGTTCTTGCTGCCTTGTTGCCTGGCGTACAGAGCAACCACACCGTTGAATTCCCGTAGGATCATGCAACAAACCCCTTTTACTTTGTACAAGTACTCTTTTCTTGTTCAACCATATCGTATGGACTTGAGTCGTCCGTACGGGGTTACAGAAAAGTACATCTTGCCACCGTTTGGGACGAGCCCACCCTTTCTAGTGGATGTATCCGATTGGTTTAACTGGGTCCATCAGGAACCAACCAGATAGAGCCAGCATCCCCTGATTATTTTTTAGTTGCAGATTAGTGTCAGGCGATGTGGAGTTTCGTTGTTATTTTCGGATTGGTGTATGAGGCGAGTTCTGAATTATTTCTCGGTACAAGTGAGTCCTTTTGAGAAACTTCGCATGGAGTACCTGTACTAGGCATACTCTGTAGAGGAGTGGTGAGAGTGGCAGGTCCAAAAATGAGATGTGAGACTATGAAGAAAGTCAATTATTGAGTGAGGAATGTACAATTACCATGGACGACACCAGGTTCTAGGATCCAGTCTCAAAAAACTGTGGCTAGTAAGCTGATAAACTCTAAACAGGAACGTGCGACCACAGTATTTGTATTTCGTTAGGTACGGAGTATTTTACCTGGTAATCGGTATGGAACGATGGAATGTTTTAATTAATTATTTGACAATTTATTGACAACTATTAGCTGGAGTCTCGATTCCTTCTAGAATAAAATGGATACTCGCTTTTCTCCGTATTAGCACTATGTACTTTACTCCAGCAGTTCCCGATTGAAATTAGATTCCGTATCTCCCGTACTGGATTTGTACTTGTGCACCACACCCTGCATCCACCACAGACCCAAATAAGCAAAAAGAAGCAAATCAGGAACGGTGGCAAGAGTCGAGGCCGAAAAAGAAGCGCAGAAGTTTGTATGATTGGTGGGCTTGCTTTTTGAAAACGATCGATTTCCCGATATATCTGAAACATAAGTTAATCCATCCGTACTGTTACTGTACTGTACAAGTACTCTACGTGCATACAATATCCCATACACATCTGTATGGAAAACTCATAGAATAGACTGATAATAGGAGATCTCCCGTGACAGACAGATGGTTAATTAAAATAGACCAGTAGGGGAACTTTGGTGCTTAGCTTCTAGAATAGAAAAGCTAGTTTGATGATACAGGATGACTTATTCCGCACTGGTCGCCTGTAATTCGTACTGTACCCCCATGCATTCAGGGATAGCCGAGAAGGGGGATTATGAGTAAAGGTGGCGATTCACCAGCCGCAAACGATATCGAATACAATGGGTATGGCTAGCAAGAGATACTTTGTGTGCTTGAACAGAATAAAGTGCAAGTACGAATACATTCAACAACAGTCAAAGTCAAATTGCTGTATAGAGTGTTCTATCCATGGTTCCATGGAGCTTCGCTGTCTACAATAAAGCACTATGTATTGATATAAGTCCGGGCTCCATTTCCTCCCATGGTTCTCGGATACAAAGTACGTACTAGAGAACTTTTTTAGCAATGCATGCAGGGACTTGCCACTATTCGAATGCAAATAGTGAGGAGAACGAGTGCAGTAAATATTATGATTATCGATGATGGCAACGAACGATGGCGATGGTGATGCCATCCCTTCATACCAGTCGTGAAAAGCGAGGACAACGGAAACGATGGACTTGTACGTAAATATGGTGTATTGGTATTACCGACACGTCGGTATGTGTTTTCGGGCGGTGGAGACAAGTCTCAGGGGCCGTCCAGATACCATGGAATCCTATTGTTCGTATTTTCTAAAGGAGCTTGCACATAAGCACTAGAGGCTACAGAGTCTGCATATACCTTAAAATACAATGCAGGCACAATCCTCACTCTGGTTCTATTCTCTACACTTCATACTGTGCACGGTGAGTACTCCAGAGTATGTTCGCTGAATTGAACAAGTGTTGAATTGTAATTGTGGGGACACCATAAACCAATCATGTGCTGTTGTAGGAACTTGCACCAGCCCCCATCAGGGGATGTGGCTTGAGCGTGGTGTAATAACAGCGTATCATACAAGATATGTATTGTATACATCTGGTACATACCGGTAAATATAATCAAAACCAGGTACTGCTGCATGGGACTGTAAGGCACCGGCCAACCACAAGGTCTTCCGGAAGCGTAAAGTGTATGGTATCGTGTACTGTTGCGTATGAGCGGTAAAATGAGCAGATCCTGATTCCCAAAATAACCCGGTTGCAAAGGCTGGGCCATTCAAGTCTTTGGCCCATCTCTTCTTTCCTCGACCACCACTAGTAGTAATCACCACCACCACCGACCGCTAAACCACCACACACTCTCTTTTTTCCTGTTCGCGTCTTTCCCTCCCTCTCTTCCTTTCCTTTTCTTCCCTCTTCCTTCTTTTGCCGGTTTCGCTCTTTTTTCTTCTTCGTTTCTTCCTTTTTGGTTGTTGTCGTTTGAAACGTCTTTTTCCTAGACAACTTCCTACGCTTGACTCCCCCTTCCTTCTTTTCTGGCTTTTCTCTCGTTAGAGGAAAGAAGGACTGCCGGAGGGAGGTTGTTGTCTACCACTACCGCCTCTTGTCTTTAGACTACGCAGGTGCAGCTCTGTCTGGTGGCTTCCTAATTATCATCTTGACCTTTATTATTCTTTCGTTTTTCCCTTCTACCGTCCATTCGTTCTCTTAAAATCCGACTACCGTCTTGTTTCATCGACGCAGGATCGTTTCAGTCCAAGAACCACCCGTATAGGACTGTTGCCTCACGATACTCGTTTGCTCGAATCGTTTGCATCTTAATGCTCTTAAAGAGAGTTCTTACACCGACAACTTAATTTTTTTTTTAGATGGGTGACTGTTCATGTAAGATGACCTGGCCGGACCTGTCGTGATGACAACTGGAGAGGCTAACCAGTTCCCCTTGCCATGAATATAGAAAGCGTGAAAGAGAAATCGATTATAGCGACTTCCCGTTATGTCAGGATACCCGGGAGGTCACTATGATGATGGCTACGGCCATCCTCATGGTGATTCCTATTACCAAGACGAACACGGTCAAGGGTACTATGACCCCAATGACTATGGCGATGGCTACTACGATCAACAGTATGTGCCTCCCATCCCTTGAACAGAAGGAAATACTGACTGGTATACAGTGGATACTACCCGAGTGAGGGCTATGGCCAGGAGGCTGGTTACTACGACGGCCAGCAGGATGGCTACTACGGCGAGCCGTACTACGACGGAGGTAATGGCCATCAGAGTTACGGCGGCGGTCGACGCAGGGGTGATTCCGAAGATGAGTCCGAGACCTTCAGTGATTTCACCATGAGGTCCGAGACTGCTCGCGCCGCAGATATGGACTACTACGGCCGGGGAGATGATCGCTACAACAGCTATGCCGATAGCCAGTACGGTGGCCGGGGATACAGCTACCGTCCCCCATCCTCGCAAGTCTCCTACGGCGCCAACCGATCCTCCGGTGCTTCGACGCCCGTGTATGGTATGGACTATGGAAATGCCTTGCCGCCCGGTCAGCGCTCTCGCGAACCTTACCCGGCTTGGTCATCGGATGCCCAGGTGCCGGTTTCCAAGGAGGAGGTTGAAGACATCTTCCTTGATCTCGTCAACAAGTTCGGTTTTCAGCGGGACAGCATGCGAAACATGTACGACCATCTGTTGACATTGCTTGACTCGCGTGCTTCCCGTATGACTCCAAACCAGGCCTTGCTTTCTCTGCACGCCGATTACATTGGTGGTGACAATGCCAACTACCGTCGCTGGTACTTCGCTGCTCACTTGGATCTCGATGAGGCGGTCGGCTTTGCCAACATGAAACTCGGAAAGGCGGACCGCAAGACGCGGAAGGCCCGCAAGGCCGCCAAGAAGGCCGCGCAGGAGAACCCCGAAAACGTCGACGAGACTCTCGAGGCTTTGGAGGGCGACAACAGCTTGGAAGCGGCCGAGTACAGATGGAAGACCCGCATGAACCGCATGTCACAGCACGACCGGGTCCGCCAGCTAGCTCTGTATCTGATGTGCTGGGGTGAAGCTAATCAGGTTCGGTTCCTGCCGGAATGTCTCTGCTTCATCTTTAAGTGCGCCGATGACTACTATCAAACCCCTGAATGCCAGAACCGCGTGGAGCCTGTTGAGGAATTTACGTACCTCAATGAGGTGGTCACCCCCCTGTACCAGTACTGCCGGGACCAGTGTTACGAAATTGTGGATGGCAAGTACGTCCGTCGGGAACATGATCACAACAAGGTTATTGGTTACGATGACATGAACCAGCTCTTCTGGTACCCTGAAGGTATCGAGCGGATTAAGCTCGAGGACAAGACCCGCCTGGTGGACATTCCTATTGGCGAGCGGTGGACCAAACTGAAGGATGTCAACTGGAAAAAGGCGTTTTTCAAGACTTACAAGGAGACTCGTTCGTGGTTCCACATGGTGACCAATTTCAACCGTATCTGGGTCATCCATTTGGGATGTTTCTGGTTCTTCACTGCCTACAACGCTCCGACCATCTACACCAAGAACTATCAGCAACAATTGGACAACAAGCCCCCGGGTGCCTACTACTGGTCTGCAGTCGGTTTTGGCGGTGCTCTGGTTTCCTTTATTCAGGTTATGGCTACGATCTGCGAATGGCTCTACGTTCCACGCCGATGGGCTGGTGCGCAGCACCTGAGCAAGCGCTTGATGTTCCTTCTCGGCATGCTCATCATAAACCTGGCCCCCGGTGTTTTCGTCTTCGGTTGGGGTAACAAGGTCAAGGACCCAATTCCCCTGATCATTGGTATCGTTCACTTCTTCGTCGCGTTGGCTACGTTCGTCTTCTTCGCTGTTATGCCTCTGGGCGCGCTCTTCGGTAATTATATGAAGAAGCACGGCCGCCAGTATGTTGCCAGCCAGACGTTCACTGCCAGTTTCCCGCGTCTCTCAGGGAACGACATGTGGATGTCCTATGGTCTCTGGATTTGCGTCTTTGGCGCCAAGTTGTCGGAATCGTACTTCTTCTTGACGCTGTCGTTCAAAGACCCAATCCGGATTCTGTCACCCATGGCTCTAAAGAAGTGTATTGGTATCAAATACGTCGGAGATGTCCTGTGCTACAAGCAGCCTCAGATCTTGCTCGGTCTCATGTTCTTCATGGATCTGACGCTTTTCTTCCTGGATAGTTACCTCTGGTACGTTATCTGTAACACGGTCTTCTCGGTCGCTCGGTCGTTTTACCTTGGTGTCTCGATCTGGTCACCTTGGAGAAATATTTTCTCCCGTCTGCCAAAGCGTATCTACTCCAAGGTTCTCGCCACCACCGACATGGAGATCAAGTACAAGCCAAAGGTCTTGATCTCGCAAGTTTGGAACGCCATCATCATCTCCATGTACCGTGAACACCTGTTGGCCATTGACCATGTCCAGAAGCTCCTGTACCACCAGGTGCCCTCTGAACAGGAAGGCAAGCGGACCCTCCGTGCCCCTACCTTCTTCGTTTCCCAGGAAGACCAGTCTTTCAAGACGGAGTTCTTCCCGGCCGGCAGTGAAGCTGAGCGTCGTATCTCTTTCTTCGCCCAATCTCTCTCCACTCCTATGCCTGAGCCTTTGCCGGTAGATAACATGCCCACATTCACCGTCCTGATCCCTCACTACAGCGAAAAGATCCTGTTGTCCCTTCGTGAGATCATTCGTGAGGATGAGCCTTATTCTCGTGTCACACTGCTGGAATATCTGAAGCAGTTGCATCCTCACGAGTGGGATTGCTTCGTCAAGGACACCAAGATCTTGGCCGATGAGACTTCTCAGTTCAACGGCGAACCCGAGAAGAACGAAAAGGATGTGGCCAAGAGCAAGATCGACGATCTGCCCTTCTACTGTATTGGTTTCAAGTCTGCCGCTCCTGAGTACACTCTTCGTACCCGTATCTGGTCTTCTCTCCGCTCGCAAACTCTGTACCGTACCATCTCTGGTTTCATGAATTACAGCCGGGCCATCAAGCTTCTATACCGTGTGGAGAACCCGGAGGTTGTTCAGATGTTCGGCGGTAACTCTGAAAAGCTCGAACGTGAACTCGAGAGAATGGCTCGCCGCAAATTCAAGATCAGTGTCTCTATGCAGCGTTACGCCAAGTTCAACAAGGAGGAGCGCGAGAACACCGAATTCCTTCTCCGTGCCTATCCTGATCTACAAATCGCCTATCTCGACGAAGAGCCACCGGCGAACGAGGGCGAGGAGCCCCGTCTCTACTCGGCCTTGATTGACGGACACTGTGAACTGCTTGAGAACAACATGCGCAAGCCCAAGTTCAGGATTCAGCTCTCTGGTAACCCCATTCTTGGCGATGGAAAGTCGGACAACCAGAACCATGCCATCATTTTCTACCGTGGCGAGTACATCCAGCTCATCGATGCCAACCAAGACAACTATCTCGAAGAGTGCTTGAAGATCCGTAGCGTTCTTGCTGAATTCGAAGAGTTGACCACGGACAACGTCTCTCCTTACACTCCCGGTATCCCCACGACTAACACCAACCCCGTTGCCATTCTTGGTGCCCGTGAATACATTTTCTCCGAGAACGTCGGTGTTCTTGGTGATGTCGCGGCCGGAAAGGAACAGACGTTCGGTACCTTGTTCGCTCGTACTCTCGCCCAGATCGGTGGTAAACTGCACTATGGTCACCCTGATTTCCTGAACGGTGTTTTCATGACGACTCGTGGAGGTGTCTCCAAGGCTCAGAAGGGATTGCACCTGAACGAAGATATCTACATTGGTATGAATGCTATTCTCCGTGGTGGTCGGATCAAGCACTGCGAGTACTTCCAGTGTGGTAAAGGTCGTGATCTTGGTTTTGGTTCCATTCTCAACTTCACCACCAAGATTGGTACTGGTATGGGTGAACAGATGCTTTCCCGTGAATACTACTACCTGGGTACACAGTTGCCCCTTGACCGCTTCCTGTCATTCTACTTCGCCCACCCTGGCTTCCACATCAACAACATGTTCATTATGTTGTCGGTGCAGATGTTCATGATTGTCTTGATCAACTTGGGAGCGTTGAGACACGAGACCATCACTTGCAAGTACAACTCTGACCTGCCTATTACGGACCCTCTCCGCCCGACCTACTGTGCCAACCTGACTCCTGTCATTGACTGGATCAACCGTTGCGTTATCTCCATTTTCATCGTGTTCTTCATTTCGTTCGTGCCCTTGGCCGTTCAGGAGTTGACGGAGAGGGGTCTCTGGCGTATGGCTATGCGTCTGGCCAAACACTTCGGATCGTTCTCCTTCATGTTCGAAGTGTTTGTCTGTCAAATCTACGCCAACGCAGTGCACCAGAACTTATCTTTCGGTGGTGCCCGTTACATTGGTACTGGTCGTGGTTTCGCTACGGCACGTATTCCGTTTGGTGTCTTGTACTCGCGTTTCGCCGGTCCTTCCATTTACACCGGTGCCCGTCTGTTGCTGATGCTTCTGTTCTCGACATCTACCGTCTGGACGGCATCTCTACTTTGGTTCTGGGTCTCTCTGCTCGCGTTGTGCATTTCGCCCTTCCTGTTCAACCCTCACCAGTTCGCTTGGCACGACTTTTTCATCGACTACCGTGACTATTTGCGTTGGCTGTCTCGTGGTAACTCTCGTACCCACCAGTCTTCGTGGATCGGTTTCTGCCGTCTGTCCCGTACCCGTATCACCGGTTACAAGCGCAAGCTGCTCGGTGTTCCGTCGGAGAAAGGCGCTGGTGACGTGCCAAGGGCGCGCATTTCCAACGTCTTCTACAGCGAGATCTTCATCCCTCTGATCTTGGTCGGTGTCACCATTATTCCGTACTTTTACATCAACTCCAGAACCGGTATTGAGAAGACAACAAACGACAAAAACCAATCTGATCCTATCTTACGTATCGCCATCGTTGCTTTCGGTCCCATTGGTATCAACGCTGGTGTGTCAGGTGCCTTCTTCGGTATGGCCTGTTGTATGGGTCCTCTCTTCAGCATGTGCTGCAAGAAATTCGGTGCCGTTCTCGCTGCCATCGCTCACGCTATTGCTGTGATCGTCCTGCTTGCCATTTTCGAGGTTATGTTCTTCCTTGAGGGATGGTCCTGGCCTCGTTGCGTTCTCGGAATGATTGCCATGATTGCCATTCAGCGGTTCATCTACAAGCTGATCATTTGCTTGGCGTTGACTCGTGAATTCAAGCACGATCAGTCCAACATCGCCTGGTGGACCGGTAAATGGTACAGCATGGGTTGGCACTCCGTCTCGCAGCCCGGCCGTGAGTTCTTGTGTAAGATCACCGAACTGGGTTACTTTTCTGCCGACTTTGTTCTGGGTCACCTTCTTCTTTTCCTCATGTTGCCGGCTCTCTGCATTCCTTTCGTGGACAAGTTCCACTCTGTCTGTTTGTTCTGGTTGCGGCCAAGGTAAGTTTCTACCCCAGCTTTCCATCTGTTTGAACCGTATCTAACTCTGTCTATAGTCGTCAAATCCGTCCTCCCATTTACTCCCTGAAGCAGTCGAAGCTTCGCAAGAGAAGAGTTATCCGTTTTGCCATTCTCTACTTCACGATGCTCATTCTTTTCCTTGTCCTGCTTGTTGTGCCCCTGGTCGCTCGCAAGTACAAGGGCGCATTGGGTCTTGACTCTGATCCTCTGTCGAGCGTCGCTGGTGGTGGTCTGTTGCAACCTCTCGACGACAAGAACAACAACACCATCGATGGGTACACTGGTAGCAACCTGCCGCCTGGCATGCAGGCGATTACCAGCGGTTTTGGCGCGCCCACTCCATCTGGTTCCGCAAGTTCTTAAAGTACTTTGTTTTTTAAATTTTCAATTCTATTGTCATGAAAGGGCGTTTTCTCCATTCCCCCCCCCGTTTTGCTGAGTTTTCAGCCCCTGGAGCATCAACACGAGCTGTATAACGTATCCAATGTCTTTGAAAGAGAAGAACCAAGAAAAGGAAAATACAGAAAGCATGGAAGAAAGGGGATAAACCCAGCGGTTCTTTTGATATATTCTCTTCGTGTCGTTTTGTGTCCATTTTAATGAAGCCCATTTTTGTGTTTACTGCTTGTATTCTCGGTGTTCTGTTCCCTCATTAGATTTCCAATCGTTTCTCAATTTCATTACCGGCTTTCTCGATTTCGCTGATTCCCTCGTTTTTTGTGAATTAGAGCAAATGCAACGATTATCATATACTAGGGTATTATGTTCTATTAGTAGAACCGCGTAGTTGCTCTCGATTCATAAAATTATGCATCTTGGGGTCACGTGCCTTCCCGCTCGACTTCCGCGTCGCTCCTTGAATCAATCCCCGACGTCTGTCCTGTACGCCTCGACTCCTTGTCCATCCCGTTCATTTATATCACTTCTTTTTTTTTTTCCTCTGAACCACAACAGATACTCACTTCTGACACTCCCTTTCGATTGTTGCGCCGCGAGCGCTGTCCATTTTTCAGTCATGGATATCCAGGAGACCCAACGTCTCCTTTCGGAGTACCTCCATGAACTAGCAAATCTGTTCCATCAGCTCCCCGGATCTGCTATTTTCCTTCGCTATGTGAAGTCGAGTTATCAAGATGACCCCATTCGGTCGATGGTCGAATTGTTCCTTTTCCTTTTCGCTGTGCGGTATTTGCTTGCGCCCAAGTATTCGACGAAGCCTGGTGTTGTTCAACTTTCGGACGATGAAGTTGATGATTTGATTGATGAATGGACGCCGGAGCCGTTGGTGGGAAGCCCTACGCCTCTGGAGGAGATGGAGGTTGAGAAGAGGACTGTTATTGTTGGGTATGATTCTCTGTTTCTGTGTGAATGCTTTCACTGACGCCTCGTATAGTCCCGTCGGCCCCAAATCCAAGCTCTCGAATGGTCGCACCGTCATGAACCTCGCATCCGTCAACTTTTACAACTTTAACACGAACGAATCGCTCAAGGAAAAGGCTATCCAAACTCTTCGCGACTACGGTGTCGGTCCCTGTGGTCCACGTGGATTTTACGGTACGCAGGATGTGCACATGAAGACTGAAGCGGATGTGGCGTCATACCTCGGTACTCCGGCCTGTATCATCTATGCGCAGGCGTTCTCAACAATTTCCAGTGTTATCCCCGCGTTTTCGAAGCGTGGTGATATCATTGTTGCGGATAAGGGTGTTAGCTTTGCTGTTCGGAAGGGTATCCAGATTTCTCGGAGTATTGTGCGGTGGTATGAACATAATGATATGGAGGACCTGGAGAGGGTTCTGGCCAAGGTTACCAAGGAGCAAGCCAGGAAGCCGCTCACTAGGAGGTTTATTATCACTGAGGGTATTTTTGAGGCACACGGTGATGTGGTGAATTTGCCTAAGATTGTATGCACCCTTCCTTCCTGAACTATCTTTGGGACGTTGCGCTAACCTGATCCTGGCAGATCGAGCTGAAACTTAGGTACAAATTTCGACTTATCCTCGACGAGACTTGGTCGTTCGGTGTCCTTGGACGGACTGGCCGCGGTGTGACGGAACACCAGAATGTCGATGCAGCGGAGGTTGATATGATTGTGGGATCGCTGGCCGGCCCACTCGTCGCAGGCGGAGGTTTCTGCGCTGGTTCGGAGGAAATCGTCCATCACCAGCGTATCTCTGCAGCGGCATACACATTCTCTGCCGCCTTGCCCGCCCTTTTGTCTACGACTGCCAGTGAGACGATTAACCTTTTACAAAATAACGCCGATATCGTCTCTCAGCTACGGGAACAAACCAAGGTTATGAGGGCACAGTTGGTTCCTCGCAGTGACTGGGTTTATTGCACCAGCGCTCTGGAGAACCCTATCCTCATCCTGCCTCTTAAGCCTGAGGTGGTTGCTGCTAAGAGATTGTCGTTTGAGGACCAACAGTTTTTGTTGCAGGATGTTGTTGATGAGGTATGTTCACTTCATCTGATAACCTAAAGCTTGTCTAACTGTTCTAGTGCACGGCAAATGGAGTCCTCGTTACCCGTTTGAAGTTTCTCGATGACAATTTTGAACCCAGGCAGCTCCTTCTTCCGGCGCTGAAGGTCTGCGTGACCACCGGCCTGACCCGGAAAGAGATTGAAAAGGCAGGGACAATAATCCGCCATGCTATTACGAAAATCGTCAACAGGAAGAAGTAATGTCTTACTGTTTAGACTACAAAAACGAAGTTTGTTCATGACATTCATGTTGCCATGGTTTTCCCTGTGTTTCATAAGGTTACGTTGGCTTCTTCATTCTCGGCCCGCTTCTTTAGTTCACCTTTAATTCCTGTCTATTATTATCGACCCTACATACACTATTTGTATAGCATGTCTACGAAGAGGATGGTTTGGCTATCCCTTTGCACAGTGGCCGCCTTGTACTAAAACACTGACTCTTTTGATTCTGTTGGCGAGTCTTGTTCAGCTTCGCATCTGTTTTGGTCATGTTTTCTTGCTTTCGACGTGGGCATTATTAGACTTAATTCATACATCTTTAATACGGATTGACTTAATACCTAATGCCGAAAGCATAGTTGGAATTTCCTGCTAACAAGAATTAGGCAAATCGAGTACTAAGTGTAGCAGATGGCATCAAAACATGGTAAAACGGAAAACCAATGTCGTAACTCCCTTGATGTCTCCCCCTCCACAAACCTTCCCTTGCCAAGACACACAGCATTCTGTTCTAGGAGTACCACACCCCTTTGCCCCTCAAGGGCCTCAAGGGAACACAGAAATTAGACATCATATCGCTATGTACAATCATTCCTGATTAAATTACCCCAGAGTCCGGAGTATTTAATCGCATCTAGATCCCACGAGCTCCTTCCCGGCCACGCATTCCTGGGAGGTTATTAGCCCCAGGCATTCCGCGGAAGGAACATTTTCTTTGAATCAGGTTTGTGGGACATTCTTCATTCTTGGGGCCGTGTGTTAGGAGTTGGAAAGTGTTGCATTGCATTGTGTTACTGTGTTGGATTGGATTGAATGGGATTTCGTTGGTAGGGTTGGTTTATTGTCTGTTACATGCTCGCAGTGCGGGGTGCTTGAGATTTGTATTGGGATTGTTGGATTTGGATTAGTTATTCTATTGACTATGGCTATGGACTAACTTGCTTCTTCGAGGCTTTTTACGTCTTGATACCCCCAATTACTTTGATCGAGTGTACATCGGATACGGTATACTTGATTAGGGTTGCTACCTACCAAAGCCAATCAATATATGCGATTACAAGAAAAACAAACCCAAGATCAACATGCGACATCTCGCCCAAGCTTTGATAACAATATATGCCCTGCTCGCAATTGCAGTTGCAGCTCCTCATGGTATTCCCCTTTCTCTATTTGACCCTTATCGAATGTCTGGACTAACCCCATGCTAATGCACAGGTATCTCGTATAATAACATCCAACACCACAAACGAGATGATCCAGATCAACATTTACCACCCGAAATAGAGGAACCAGGGCTAGATTCATTACCTCGCCACCATTACAATCACAACCATTACCATGGCCACGACCACGGCTACCATGGCAAACCACCTACCGGACAACCATCACCAAAGAAACGAAAATTCGGAATTTCCTATTCCCCTTACAACACAGACAGTACCTGTAAATCCCAAGATGAGGTGAATGCTGATATCGACAGACTTGTTTCAGCATCACTACTACCGCCAGAAAACAATAAAGAAATCGAGGATAGTGACTATGGCTTCATTAGAATCTACGGTATAGACTGCAACCAAACCGCCACCGTGACAACAGCCGCAAAACGACACAATCTCCGCGTTTTCGCTGGAATATTTGATCTCTCTGATTTTCCACATTCGCTCGACGCCATTATCGACGTCGCACATTCACATTCCCACCTAGAAGTCCCCGAAGGAGGCGAAGAAAACGGCTGGTCCATTTTCCACACCATAGCAATCGGCAACGAACTAGTCCAAACGCACCAATCCACAATCCCAGAGGTAATCTCCGCCCTCCACCAAGCACGCAGCATCCTCCGCTCCGCAGGCTACAACGGGCCCGTCGTAACAGTTGACACATACACAATGCTCCTCGAACACCCGGAACTATGTGAAGCATCTGACTACTGCGCGGCGAATTGTCATGTGTTCTTCGATGCAACGCAGACACCTGACAGGGCGGGGGATTATGCGTTTGACGTTGCAAGAAGGATTTCGGAGGGGACGGAGGGGAAGAGTGGGGGGAGGAAGAGGACTGTTATTGCGGAGAGTGGGTGGCCACATGATGGGGTTGCGAATGGGAGGGCTGTGCCGTCGGGGGAGAATCAAAGGGTTGCTGTTGAGAGTTTGAGGAGGGTGTTTCGGGAGCAGAATGACGAGGGTGAGGATGGGGATGCTGGGCTGGTGTTGTTTACGGCGTTTGATGATTTGTGGAAGGTTGATAATGAGGGGACGTTTGGGGCGGAGAGGTTTTGGGGGATTAATCGGTGATCTTTGTTTGTGAATTTGTTGTATTCTATGCTATACTGTATACAACATCTGTATAATAGCCATCTATATGCTGTACTTTAGCAATAAAAAATGATCCATGCAATGATGCATAAGCAATGCAAACTTCAGACCATGTATCACTCCAATGAAACGTTTTGTACCGCTTCCTCAACGCTGACCGTGTGTTCCCCTGTATCACTCTGCTCAGACTGCTGCGCCTGCTTTCGTCCCCAGCGACGTGTCTTTGGTGGTTCAGGCTTCTGTCCTTTCCCTTGCTGCACCATGTTATTAAGATTACTTTGGTTATTATACTGGTTGTTCTGGGACTGCACAGCAGGATGAATTGCCGATCGTCTTGGTGGAGGTACAGCTGGGGGAGGATTCGAAGCAGAGCGTCGCAAGTGAGCAGGAATGGGTGGTGCGAGAGAAGAAGATGTACTTGTTGATCTCCGTCGAATGCCTGTTCCTGGCGGTGGTGGAGGCGGCGTAGGAGTGACAGCTCTTGTAATTGGACTAGATGGTACCTGTGAGTCTTCCGGGATTCTGTCGACGTTCTCATCTTCCTCGTTATTGCGCCGTCCGCGCCATCGTCTCGTTTTAGGCGGTTCAGGTTTAATCTTCGGTCTAGGTTTGGCACCAGGGTGCACGGATTCTGTTCCTGGTGGGAAGTCTGTTCGGCTTGGTGTGATGACGCCGGGTTTCTCATGTTGAGATGCTACCTCAAGTACACTCAGGGAGGACGAAGAAGCCGGTTCCAGATGCATCCCTAGTCGTTTCACTGCGCTCAGTTTACGGTGGTGATGGCGTATGTCAGGCGAGCCAGGGGCTTTCTGGTGGCCGATTGGCGACGTAGTACCCCTGTCAGAGCTGCTGCTGGATGATGTGGTCTGCGATGCTTCCAAGGGTTCACCGGTGGCTGCGGAGACGGATCCTGCACGAGATGCAGCCTGTGATTCAGGCTCAGGTTCCACACCCCGCAGCCACTCGACCGCTGCGCATCGCATCACGAGTCGCTTTGTCGTTTCGTCGACATCTTCAAAATGCTGGATCCTCTCCTCGTCCGTCTCCTGCGCAGAGAGCTGACCGCGAATGAGGATGTTAAGCATGCGCTTCAATTCGTCCCGTTTGTAATATGGTGGATATCTCAATTGAGTGTGAGCGAGCAACGGGTAAAGCACGCGGAGGTAGGTGTGTCGTAGAGCGGAAGCTTCCTCGGGAAGATCAAGCAGGTTTCGAATAAGAATGTCAACTAGGACACGCAGGTCATTCGTGTAGAAGTACTCAAAGGTGGATGGAGTGGTGAAGAGGAGGTACAGGAGCTTGAGAGTGAGGAGCTGGAGGGATGTTTCAGCTGTTCAGGTTAGCACCCCGTGTACCATGTGTCCAAGCAAAAAAAAAAAAAAAAAAAAAAAAAAAGA